>NC_091181.1:793190-813190 GCF_040958095.1 Procambarus clarkii | reverse complement strand
TTACATATATCAGAAACAAGATAGGACCGAGTACAGAGCCCTGTGGGACTCCACTGGTGACTTCACGCCAATCGGATGTCTCACCCCTCACCGTAACTCTCTGCTTCCTATTGCTTAGGTACTCCATTATCCACTGGAGCACCTTACCAGCTACATCTGCCTGTCTCTCCAGCTTATGTACCAGCCTCTTATGCGGTACTGTGTCAAAGGCTTTCCGACAATCCAAGAAAATGCAGTCCGTCCAGCCATCTCTTTCTTGCTTAATCTGTGTTACCTGGTCATAGAATTCTATTAAGCCAGTCAGGCAAGATTTACCCTCCCTGAACCCATGTTTTCGATTTGTCACGAAGTCCCTTCTCTCCAGATGTGCTACCAGGTTTTTTCTCACGATCTTCTCCATCACCTTGCATGGTATACAAGTCAAGGATACTGGCTTGTAATTCAGTGCCTCTTGCCTGTCGCCCTTTTTGTATATTGGGACCACATTCGCCGTCTTCCATATTTCTGGTAGGTCTCCCGTCTCCAGTGACCTACTATACACTATGGAGAGTGGCAAGCAAAGTGCCTCTGCACGCTCTTTCAGTACCCATGGTGAGATCCCGTCTGGACCAATAGCCTTTCTAACATCCAGGTCCAGCAGGTGTCTCTTGACCTCCTCTCTCGTAATTTCAAACTCTTCCAAGGCCGCCTGGTTTACTTCCCTTTCTCCTAGCATAGTGACCTCACCTTGTTCTGTTGTGAAGACCTCTTGGAACCTCTTGTTGAGTTCATCACACACCTCTTTGTCATTCTTTGTATACCTGTCCTCGCCTGTTCTAAGTTTCACTACCTGTTCTTTCACTGTTGTTTTCCTTCTGATGTGACTGTGGAGTAGCTTTGGTTCGGTCTTGGCTTTGTTTGCTATATCATTTTCATAACTTTTCTCTGCTTCTCTTCTCGCCCTGACATACTCATTCCTGGTTCTCTGGTATCTCTCTCTGCTTTCTGGTGTTCTGTTATTCCTGAAGTTCCTCCACGCTCTTTTGTTCAGTTTCTTCGCTTCCATACATGCCCTATTATACCATGGATTCTTCTTTTGCTTCTCGGGTTTTTCCTTTTGGGCCGGGATGTATCTGCTTACTGCCTCCTGACACTTTTGGGTGACATAGTCAATCATATCTTGTACAGACTTTGCTCTGAGGTCTGTGTCCCAAGGTATTTCCCTCAGGAAATTCTCATCTCCTCATAATTTCCCTTTCAGTATGCTAGCCTTTTGTTTCCTAGTTCTTTTTTGGGGGGGATAATTCCTAGCTCTACCAGGTACTCAAAGTTCAATACACTGTGATCACTCATTCCCAAGGGCGCTTCCATCTTAACTTCCCTTATATCCCACTCATTTAGGGTAAATATCAGATCAAGCATTGCTGGTTCATCCTCTCCTCTCATTCTTGTTGGATCCTTGATGTGCTGGCTTAGAAAGTTTCTTGTTGCCACGTCCAGCAGCTGAGCTCTCCAAGTTTCTGGTCCTCAATGCGGGTCTCTGTTCTCCCAATCTATCTTCCCATGGTTGAAGTCTCCCATGATTAGTAGTCCAGATCCATTCCTGCTAGCATCAGAAGCTGCTCTCTCTATTATGTTAATTATTGTTTCTATCATATTCCTGTCTGGGTCTTCTGTCATTTGGTGGCGGATTATATATGACCACGACTATAATTTTTTGCCCTCCAGTTGTTATTGTTCCTATTATGTAGTCACTGAAACCTTCACATCCCTGAACAACCAACTCCTCAAAATCCCAGCCTTTTCTTACCAGCAGAGCTACACCACCCCCACCTCTTCCTTCTCTCTCTTTCCTCATAACATAATAGTCCTGTGGGAACACTGCATTTGTCATTGTTTTCGTCAGCTTTGTTTCTGTGAGAGCTATTATGTCTGGGTTTTCCTCTAGTACCCATTCTCCAAGTTCATTTGCTTTAATTGTAATACCGTCAATGTTAGTGTACATTGCCTTGAGGCTCACTTTCTTCTGTCCCTTCTCAAATCTCCTCCTTGGTGAATGTTCTGCTGGTGGAGGAAGCTGTGCCATGGGTGTGAGGATTTGTGAGGTGGATACCAGGGTTGCAGAGGATACTGGGATGAGAGGTGGGGGGTCAAGTGAAGGGGAAAGGACAGGGAGGGTATGGGGTAAACAGGGTGGGAGGACAGGAAGGAAAGGGGGGTTTTCTATGCAGAGGAGGGTGTGTGTGTGTGTGTGTGTGTGTGTGTGTGTGTGTGTGTGTGTGTGTGTGTGTGTGTGTGTGTATGTGTGTGTGTGTGTGTGTGTGTACTCACCTAGTTGTACTTACCTAGTTGTGTTTGGGGGGGTTGAGCTCAGGCTCTTTGGTCACGCCTCTCAACTGTCAGTCGACTGGTGTACAGATTCCTGAGCATAATAAGCTCTATCATATTTACATATAAAATTGTGTATGGAGTCAGCCTTCACCACATCTCTGCCTAATGCATTCCACCTGTTAACTACTCTTTCACTGAAAAAGTTCTTTCTAACGTCCCTGTGGCTCATTTGGGTACTCAGTTTCTACCTGTGTCCCCTTGCTCGTGTACCGCCAGTGTTGAATAGTTTGTCCTTGTCTACCCTGTCAATTCCCCTGAGGATTTTGTAGGTAGTGATCTTGTCTCCCCTCACTCTTCTGTCTTCCAGTGTCGTAAGGTGCATTTCCCGCAGCCTTTCCTCGTAACTCATGCCTCTTTATTCTGGGACTAGTCTAGTGGCATACCTCTGAACTTTTTCCAGCTTCGTCTTGTGCTTGAAAAGGTACGGAATCCATGCTGGGGCCGGATACTCCAGAATTGGTCTTACGTATGTGGTGTACAAGATTCTAAACGATTCTTTACACAGGTTCCTGAAGGCTGTTCTGATGTTAACCAGCCTTGCATATGCCGCATGTGTAACTCTCTTTATGTGGGCTTTAAGAGACAGGTTTTGTGTGATATCAATTCCTAGATCTTTAACTCTTTCCGTTTCATTAAGTACTTCGTCTCCTAATCTGTATCTTGTTTCTGGCCTCCTGTACCCACTGCCTAGTTTCATTACTTTGCATTTACTCGGGTTAAACTTTAGCGGCCATTTGTTGGACCATTCATTCAGTCTGTCTAGGTCGTCCTGTAGCCTCCTACTATCATCCTCTGTTTCAATCCTCCTCATAATTTTTGCATCATCAACAAACATTGAGAGAAACGGTTCAATACTCTCCGGGAGATCATTTACATATATCAGAAACAGTATAGATCCAAAGACTGACCCATGCAGGACTCCACTTGTAACGTCTTGCCAATCTGAGACCTCACCCCTCACACTGACTCTTTGTCTCCTGTTCCTTAGGTACTCCTTTATCCAATGGAGTACCTTCCCTTTCACTCCAGCCTGCATCTTCAGTTTTATCACTAGCCTCTTGTGTGGTACTGTATCAAAGGCTTTCTGAGAATCCAAAAATATGCAGTCTGCCCACCCTTCTCTTTCTTGCCTTATTTTTGTTGCCTGGTTGTAGAATTCCAGTAACCCTGTGAGGCAGGACTTGCCATCCCTGAACCCATGTTAATGCTGTGTTACAAAGTTCTTTTGCTCCAGATGTTCCACTAGCTCTTCGCACAATCTTCTCCATCAGCTCGCATGGTATGCAGGTTAGGGACTCTAGCCTGTAGTTCAGTGCCTCCTGTCTATCCCCTTTCTTGTATATCGGGACTACGTTAGCTGCTTTCGAAACATCTGGCAGTTCCCCTGTTGCCAGTGATTTGTTATACAAACTTGGAGGTGGGAGGGAGTGGAGATGGTCACTTCAGGTCATGTGGTCAGGTGGTGGGAGAGGGTGAGGGAGATGGAGGGGTCCCACTGTGTGGGAGGGTTTTGCGGGTAGGGGGGGGGGGAATATCTGGTATGGTACAGAGGAAGTGAGAAGGGGGGGGGGTGAATGAGTGTGTGTGTGTGTACTCACCTAGCTGTATTCAACTAGTTGTGTTTGCGGGGGGTTGAGCTCTGCCTCTTTGGTCATGCCTCTCAACTGTCAATCAACTGGTGTACAGATTCCTGAGCCTACTGGGCTCTATCATATTTACATATAAAATTGTGTATGGAGTCAGCCTCCACCACATCTCTGCCTAATGCATTCCACCTGTTAACTACTCTTACACTGAAAAAGTTCTTTCTAACGTCCCTGTGGCTCATTTGGGTACTCAGTTTCTACCTGTGTCCCCTTGTTTGAGTACCGCCAGTGTTGAATAGTTTATCTTTGTTTACCCGGTCGATTCCTCTGAGGATTTTGTAGGTTGTGATCATGTCTCCCCTTACTTTTCTGTCTTCCAGTGTCGTAAGGTGCATTTCCCGCAGCCTTTCCTCGTAACTCATACCTCTTAGTTCTGGGACTAGTCTAGTGGCATACCCTTGAACTTTTTCCAGCTTCGTCTTGTGCTTGACAAGGTACGGGCTCCATGCTGGGGCCGCATACTCCAGAATTGGTCTTACGTATGTGGTGTACAAGATTCTAAACGATTCCTTACACAGTTTCCTGAAGGCTGTTCTGATGTTAACCAACCTCGCATATGCCGCATGTGTAATTCTCTTTATGTGGGCTTCAAGAGACAGGTTTTGTGTGATATCAATTCCTACATCTTTATCTCTTTCCGTTTCATTAAGTACTTCGTCTCTTAATCTGTATCTTGTTTCTGGCCTCCTGTTCCCACTGCCTAGTTTCATTACTTTGCATTTACTCGGGTTGAACTTCAACAGCCATTTGTTGGACCATTCATTTAGTCTGTCTAGGTCGTCCTGTAGCCTCCTACTATCATCCTCTGTTTCAATCCTCCTCATAATTTTTGCATCATCAACAAACATTGAGAGAAACGGTTCAATACTCTCCGGGAGATCATTTACATATATCAGAAACAGTATAGATCCAAAGACTGACCCCTGCGGGACTCCACTTGTAACGTCTTGCCAATCTGTGACCTCACCCCTCACACTGACTCTTTGTCTCCTGTTCCTTAGGTACTCCTTTATCTAATGGAGTACCTTCCCTTCCACTCCAGCCTGCATCTCCAGTTTTTTCACTATCCTCTTGTGTGGTACTGTATCAAAGGCTTTCTGAGAATCCAAAAATATGCAGTCTGCCCACCCTTCTCTTTCTTGCCTTATTTTTGTTGCCTGGTTGTAGAATTCCAGTAACCCTGTGAGGCAGGACTTGCCATCCCTGAACCCATGTTGATGCTGTGTTACAAAGTTCTTTTGCTCCAGATGTTCCACTAGCTTTCTTCGCACAATCTTTTCCATTAGCTTGCATGGTATGCAGGTTAGGGACACTGGCCTGTAGTTCAGTGTCTCCTCCCAGCAAACACAAATCATCTACACAACGTTCGCCTATCTCTTGCCATAGGTGTGGGAATGATTTGCATTGAGAATGGTGCAGGAGAGCCTTTGAGAAACTTTTACTCAAAAAATCCAAACACAAAGGTTTAATTATAAATTGTTTTTCTACAATTATTTTCTTCCAAATGTAAAACAAATAGTTTTTACATGTTTAAATATAAAATTTATGGTGTTTTTTTGTAAAATTCATTAATAAATTGTGAATGATATATATTGGCTGAGTGAAACCTTTATAATCCATTTAGTTATAATTTGAACAGAAAAAAGTATTTTTCCAAATTTTCTAAAAATTGCTCTTTTTAACACAATTTGACTCCTTATACATTCCACTAAACACTATATCATGTTTAAATATATAATTTATGTATTATTCTCTAAAATAATTTATATAAATTATATAAGTTGCTGGAAAGTGGTGTTAAGGATTTTGAAAACATTTTGTTGTGTTAATATGTTCTTATTAACTATGTCTCAAGTTCACAGTTTATCAAACAAGAATATTAACATTCGTCAACTCTTAAAATCTTATATGTTATCTTGCTGGTGCAAAAAAGGGTGAATCTTTAGGAACAGCTATAGTATCTATATATCACAAATGGTTTTTTCCCTAACTCAAACAATGTAGGGTTTATTATTCTACACATATTTCTAATGACTCTTAGATGTTTACATTCTCTGAAGTATAATTGTGAAGGCTGTGTCCATCACTCTCAACACAGATTCTTAAACTCGTCTCTGCAGGTTCAACTATATAATTAGTTTCCATTTTGAATTTCCATGGACATTTGTATCCAAAATGAAACCAATGTGGTTTCCTTCAGCGCCTTCAGCCAGCACATTTGCTCATTCATTTCCACAGATTCCAACAAGGTAGGGGATTTACAGAAATTTGTATATTCATATTGTTATATATTAAAAATATGAATGCAGTTCAATATGATAAGACAAATACATGAGTTTATGATAAATTCGTTTTCTGTGATATACCATTGATATGCTCTTTTTTTCTTTAAACGGCAGACTAAACTAAAGTGCTCACATCAACAGATTTGATGTATAAATGGTCAACGCTCAACAGAGTTAGTATAAATGTATTAGTATAAATCTTACTTGTCTCATTGTTAATTCACATTCAATGTCAACTTGTGGTTTTGATGTGGCACGTTTGGCCAAGACACCCCACCCCATTATGCACCCCATACCCATCTTGTGGGCGGTTGTGGAAAGGGTTACAGAGGCACATAATGGGCTCAGGGACTGAACCCCACAATTCATTTAGCTAAGCAAGTTACAATCTTGATGAGCTAGTTACAAAATTCAATATAAGTCATCACATCAACAATGGGTTCGAGATCGACCTCAAGTACAGGTTCTAAATTAAGCAACTGACATATGTGGAGAGCTAGTATCAAAATTTATATGTTTGTCCTGCACACCGTTCCCCATCCAGTGGGCAGCGGTGGATAGGTTACAATCACTTAGTTGTTATCTACAGTTAGCAAACTGGGGATATTTGGCTAAAATTTCTGGTAGCAGATCATTTTGAATGAAATATTGACACATCGCTGGAACATTGGTTATAGAATTGTCTCTAAATTCATGTATCTTTTCGCACTCCATCACATAGTGACGGAGGGTGTGCGAATAATTTTGTTGACACAGTTTACATTTGGTCAGGTCTACATCAGCAGATAATGAGAATTCCCAGAGATACTTGTAACCGAGTCTAAGCCGAGCAGTAGTAACATCTAGAAGTCTGCTGATTTTATTGGATGATCCATAGATGTGTGGCTCCTCTTGTATGATATGTATGATAGATGGAATTACTAGTTCCAGTTTCTAGGCAGGCGATGAGTACTCACAATAACCTTAATTAAGCGTCAAAACAAAAATGTGTATACTCTTTTTACTCTCCTGACCTTAGTTCTCGAGCTATGTATTTCATTTTGGTACCAACGTGTTCGCAATAACATTCTCTAGAAGAAAATCAGCAAAAACGGTCACCAAAAGTTATATGAATACCAGCACCCAATAAATACCTACGTAGATGACTCGCCGTGAGTGCCCAAGAGCAACAAAATGTTTTTACTCTTGGGATTGTTATCACTTCCACACTTGTCCTACAGCGTTAATTTTGGTATCAATGTACTCGCAATGAAATTCCCAACACGGTGATATGAATATAAACGTAGAATAATGGTCGCTGCCCACCCGCAAGAGTGTGGGAAGTGGCGGAACTGTTACCCAGTATTGGTGACAAGACGACACATGGGCGATACAGTGCTTTGAAAGTTTATAATTATATCACTGTCCTGACATTATTATTGTATGTACGTCATTCATTTTTGTGCCAATGTTTTCGCAATAGAATGTTCTATGAGCCCGTAGGTAAAAAAGAGCAACAAAGCGTAAGATAGAATAGCACCATATATAAAACAACGCTGGTACATATCAGTGAGCGTCAAACACACACGAAATGTGTGTGTTTGATGGTGGTCAAACGATGTTTGATGTGTTTGATCAGGTGATGTCCTGATCCGCATAATTAATAATAAGTATAATAATAATATAATATAAGTATAATAATAGTATAATAAGAGCAAAGCGTTCCTATTACGAGAATAGATTCAAAGAAGCAAAAGGCAACATAAAAAGCACATGGAGAGCCATCTCTACCATCCTAGGAGCTAAACAACATTCACATAATAAGATAAAAATCTCCAAGGATGGTTATACACCTGCAACAGATCTTGAAACAGCAACTGAATTTAATAGCTTCTTTTCATCGTTTGGTGCTCACCTTGCCCGAAAAATCCCAGAGACTCAGACATATGTTACCACATATCTTTCACGCAGCTATCCAAACTCTCTTCTCCTCTCTCCGGTCAGCCCTACAGATGTTGTGTCCATCATTCACTCGCTAAAAACCAAAGCTGGGAACATTAGTGAAATACCATCGATGGTACACAGGCGTGCCACCCATGCCCTTGCACCATCCATAGCACTGCTGTTCAACAAATCCCTAGAGTGTCATACCTTCCCTGATATCCTTAAAAAAGCAAGAGTAACGCCAGTTCATAAAGGAGGTAACACGGCAGACATAAATAATTACAGACCCATATCGAATCTACCTATATTATCAAAATTATTTTTTTTTTTTTTACAAACAGCTCTACTCCAATCTTGTAAAATTCAATATACTAAGTCCCTGTCAGTTTGGCTTCCGCTCCCAAAAGAGTACCAATGATGCTATTGTTAGTCTGCTTGACTTAATCTTCTCAGCCCTTGACAAAAGTGAGTTTCCAATTGAACTCTTCATCGGCCTGAGAAAGGCCTTTGATACTGTTAACCATAACTACCTCTTACTTAAATTCCACCATTATGGAATCCGTGGCCTTGCCCTAAACTATATCCGATCCTATCTTAGTAACAGACACCAATATGAAGCCATCAATGATATAACCTCTCCCACTCTACCACTTAATTACCGTAAAGGTGCCACAGAGCAGCATCCTAGGACCCTCCTGTTTCTTATATACATCAATGATCTCCCTAATGTCTCTAACATACTTAAACCTATATTGTTGGCTGATGATACTACTCATCTACTCTGACCCCAACCCACTCCTGTTAAATAATGTTGTAAACAATTAATTAAAAAAAGTCTACTTGTGGATGTCAACCAACAAACCTCACACAAAACATAGAAAAGACCTACTATATCTTATTTGGAAACAAATCAACAAATGCAATTCAGCTTCAGATAGATAATGTAAACATTAGCAATAAAAATGATGGAAAGTTTCTTAGCCTATACTTAGACAAGAGACTCAACTTCCGCACCCATATACAACACATAACTAAAAAGGTTTCTAAAACAGTTGGTATACTGTTTAAGATCAGATATTATGTACCCTACTCTGCTCTCCTCTCACTCTATTATGCACTTATCTATCCCTATCATTCTTATGGCGTTTGTGCTTGGGGTTCAACCTCTGCAAACTACCTCAAGCCCATCATCATCCAGTAAAAATCTGCTATCAGGACAATAAATAACTCTACCTTCAGACAACACACAGCTCCCTTGTTCAAATCCTTAAACATGCTAAACAA
Organism: Procambarus clarkii; assembly: GCF_040958095.1. Lineage (NCBI taxonomy): Eukaryota > Metazoa > Arthropoda > Malacostraca > Decapoda > Cambaridae > Procambarus > Procambarus clarkii. The sequence goes on along the minus strand of NC_091181.1, from coordinate 803,682 downwards.
ATTCACTCCATACATTCTCCTGTGTAAATTACGTTTATAAAGCCCTTTTTCTAACTGCAAACCCTGTTCTGAAACTCTTCCTGGACAGATGTAATAGAACACATGGCCACGTCCCCACCAGACATAAATATCTCTTTGATATCCCCAGAGTCAAACTTAATCTATGTAAACACTCTATGTAAATAAAGGGACCTAGTCTATGGAACTCACTCCCTTATAATGATTTGAAAAGCTGTCCAACTTCTGCCATATTCAAAAATAAAACCAAAAAGTACCTGTAGTACTTTTTAAGTACGAGGGAGTAATGCGCAAAGCGTCCCTCACCTGTGACGTCACAGCGTCACCTGACGCCATATCAACACATCGGCCATTTTGTCGTCAGTTCAGTCATGGCGAGGACTAACCCTTCATGCAAACTGCACCTACTATCAAGAAGAAGAAGATTTTGTGTTCCACCGATAGTATTATCGTAAGTAAGCACTTATATTTTATATTTTATTAAATTAATTGATTCTATTTTTCTGTAATAAAGGTCCAAAGGGTTGTTAAGGAACAAGGGTGTAGCGATACCGACGCTCAGTGCGCTCAACTCACACCAAAGTATCACCTGTGTAGCTTCTGTAATTAGTGTTAATTAGTTATGCTATAAGATAATGAAGCGAGTATAAGATTAACTCGCTACAAGGGTACTGTGTTGGGAGGTGAGGGCTGTTACTGGTGTCTGTGGGGATGTGAGGACTTGTACCAACCACTATCACCACCAGTACCTTGTCTTGCATCCTGCTTAGTATTCCTATTGAGATATGAAGTATTATTGCATTCATATAATTATTCATTCATTGTCATTACTATTTTTATGGGCTATGTTCTGTTACCCTAATGCTTTTTACCCCTGGGCATGTCCATTTACTCTCCAGCCCTTCACAAGCCACTGCTGCACCCCCTCCATGCCCATACTTACTGTGCTTATTCTTACAGGACTGCACTGCATTATGTGGTGCTCACTGCCTGGACACCTTGATACATGCATTATAGGGTTCTGGTAGTTGTTCTACTCACCAAGCCCTTCCAAGGCCAGGCTTGACATGTGAGAGCTTGGTCCAACAGGCTGTTGCTTGGACAGGCCCCTCAGGCCCACATATCCACCACAGCCTTGTTTGTCCGGCACTTCAAAATCAAATGTTTATTTACGTAAGGTACATACATATTTTTAGGTAAGGTACTCTTTATTTGGGTAAATTTATCTTCGTAGTATTTAGCTTTGGCTCGTCTAATTATCTTGGATAGCAATAACGAGTAATTCTTTGAGAATTCTTTGGAGACAATTCCTAACCTATACTTCTCCCAACCTATACTTCTTCTCAAGGTCATCTTCACTTCTTGAAGATGTTCAGGTTTTCTCTTGAAGATGTCGACGGTTGTTCCAGCAATACTGTATTTCTTTTATTGCTGAAAACCTGTTTTCAGCCATAAAAAAATAATCCTGAATCCAGAAAAAAATCCCTTTTGTATCGTCTGGAAATTTTCAAATATTGCTGATCAAACCTGAGTCTAAATTATTTGTATATATTATGAATTACAGAGGTCCCAGGACAGGGTTTTTAGGCACTCCACTTACATTTTCCCACTCTGACTTAACCCCCATTTATACAAACTCAGTCTTATCTTTTAGCTAATAATTTATTGTACACACCATACTCAGCCTGTGTAGGGTAGTTTATTGTGCATGTGTAGTATATATATTTGTGTAGTATATTTGGTATATTTAATGCCTCAAACCTCTCCTCATAGTTCTTGTCCTTCAGTTCTGGGAGCCACTTAGTAGCATGTCTTTGCACCTTTTCCAGTTTGTTTATGTGCTTCTTAAGATATGGGCACCATACAACCGCTGCATATTCCAACTTTGGTCTAACAAAAGTCGTGAACAATTTCTTGAGTATTTCGCCATCCATGCATTTAAAAGCTCTGAATATTATCCTTTACCTGCAATTGGTTGTTGCTGTATTTATAGAATATGATTTGTTCTACTTTACATTTGTTTGTTCCTTTTTTTCAAAATTTCTTTCTGCCTCTCTCCTCACTGCCGTGTAGTTGTTTCTCTTTGTATTACTGGTATGTTTGGGGGTTTGGCCTCTTCGTATATTGATTCCATTTTTGTGTCTTTTGGTCTCTGTCCGTCTTGAAATTTCAGTTGAACAAATCCTGTTTCCTAGTTCTGCATCTTTGTTTTGGTATAAATGTTTTTGTTCCTTTATCATATATTTCACAAAATTGACATACTGTGCATTAATTCATCTCAATTACTTCCTTTCCTAACAGCAAGCCTTTCCAGTAAAATTCTTTGAATTCTTTTCTGACTTCTGGCCTAATGTTTGTTTTATCCTAGTGTGTATGATGCCTAGCGTGTGTCTGGTGCCTGTTGTGTTAAACCGAAGATAAATGCATAAGTATAGGTCAGTAATTTCTCCAGCTTTGAAAGGGGCTTTCATTATGCAGCAGTATTCCACTCTAGAGAGCACTAGCGTCTTGAAAACTATCATCATCGGTATAGCATCTCTAGTGTGAAAAGTTCTTGTTATCTATCCTGTCATTTTTCTTGCAGTTGTGACGGCTACTTTATTGTGTTCTTTAAATGTAAGGCCTTCTGACATCAGTACACCCAAATCCTTTACGTTGCTTTTCCGTTCAATGTTATGATTTGACTGAGTTTTGTAAGTGGTTTCCGTTTTTATATTTTTTATTTTTTCCGTAGCGCATGAGCTGAAACTTATGTTCGTTAATCACCATGTTATTTTCTGTAGCCCATAGAAAGACCTGATTTACATCTGATTGGAGGTTTGCCGTGTCCTCTATGTTGCCTACTCTCGTGAAGATTCTAGTGTCATCTGCAAAGGATGATCAAGTACTATAGGTTGTGTCCTTGTCTATGTCCGATATGAGGATGAGAAAAAGTATTGGAGCAAGCACAGTACGCTTGGGGACTGAGCTCTTTACGGTTGATGGTCCAGATTTTATTTTGTTGACTACTACACATTGGGTTCTATTAGTCAGGAAGTTGTATATCCATCTGCCTATTTTTCCGGTAATTCCTTTTGAACGCATTTTATGTGCAATAACACAATGGTCACATTTGTCAAAGGCTTTTTTTTGTCAAAGCGTTTTGTTTGTCTTCCATGGCATCTAGTGCCATGTCAGAGTGGTCCAGCAACTGTGATAGGCAAGAGCGCCCTGTTCTGAAACCATGTTGTCTGGGGTTATGGAGATGCTGTGATTCCATGTATTTTGTGATCTTACTTCTTAGCATTCTCTCAAAGATTTTTATGATGTGCGATGTTAGTGCTATCGGTCTGTAGTTTTTTGCCTCTGCCTTATTTCCTCCTTTATGGGGCGGTGCTATCTCTGCGGTTTTTAGTATGTCAGGGACAATGCCAGTATCTTGGCTTTGTCTCCAAAGAATGTGAAGGGCCTGCGATAACGTTTTTTACAGTTCTTGATGAATATAGAGTTCCAAGAGTCAGGGCCTGGTGCAGAGTGCATAGGCATACTGTCTATGGCTTCTTCAAAATCCAGTGGGGATAGGATCACATCTGATTTATGATTTGATGTTGGTATCATATCCATGAAAAATTCATTTGGGTTATCAATCAGATGGATGGAGAGCTACACTCGTGGTGTCCCATTTTCCCAGCACTCTTTGTCATATAATGCTTTGAAACTTTTGACGGATTTGGCCTCCACCACCTTCTCACCTAACATGTTCCAACCGTTTACCATTCTGTTTGCAAAAGTGAATTGTCTTACATTTCTTCGGCATCTTTGTTTAGTTCGTTTAAATCTATAACCTCTTGTTCTTGAAATTCCAGGTCTCGGGAAATCTTCCCTATCAAGTTTATCAATTCCTGTTACTGTTTTGTACGTAGTGATCATATCTCCTCTTTTCCTTCTGTCTTCTAGTTTGGAATATTTAATGCCTCTAATGTCTCCTCATAAATCCTGCCCTTCAGTTTTGGCATGAATGTTTGTGTGCCTTCATCGTATATTTTGCAAAATATGGAATACATCTCATTTACTTTACTTTAAGAATATGGTTCGATCAATTAAAAACCCTCTTGTTCAAATTGCAAAGAGACTGAAAGAGATGCAGCATGCTCAATGGATTATATATTAGTGATTATTATTAGGATTATATATTAGTGAATCATATTAGTGATTCAATTATTATGGTCATAAATTCACTTAAAAATGTAAATTTTAAGTTAAAAAATTTTAACCAAAAAACTTGATATTTTTCATATTTGGAACCATTCCATAATCCCAAGCATAAATGATTATATTTCTATCACTTGCTCTTAAGATTGTTTCATTTAATAGAGGTTGGGCATAATTGTTCTCTGCTGCTAATAGAACTGACTGACTTAGCTATAGGAAAATGTAAAATTAATTGGTTTATCCATTACAGTATTTTGCAGTTTATTTCATGATCCTGTGCTTAATACTTGCATAAATAGTAGATTACAAAATGCATTTTTATATCATTAGTATTGAATAATAATAATGCAAATAATTGACTTATAAATGATGTACAATTAATTGGTAGGTGATATTATATTATTAATATTTTTTCATTCTTGCAAAGCCTTAACAAAGTCATTAACATGTTAATATAAACTTGATCACCTTCCACTTATTTTCTCATGTGCTACCTACATGTACAAAACCTTATTCCTAAATGCATATTTTGTTCTGAAACTTGTCCTTTATATGTTGTGTATCACCATCTCTGGAGAGTTTTATCTGATTGATGTATAAATTACTTTTAATTTTACAGAATATTATTGTTATACTGAATTTATTATTATATAAATAACTTAATTTTACAGAATCATCTATCAACGCACATCCACAAGTTGAGGAGGAGGATGTGACCTTCCAGATGTCTGAAGTACTGAAACAGGCACCAAACAGGCCTGGTGGATCTAGGTACAAGGTAAAATAATTTAATTTTTTTTTTTTTTTTTTTTTACTAATTGTCCGATATATATATATATATATATATATATATATATATATATATATATATATATATATATATATATATATATATATATATATATATATATATATATATATATATATATATATATATAATGTGTCGTACCTAGTAGCCAGAACGCACATCTCAGCCTACTATGCAAGGCCCGATTTGCCTAATAAGCCAAGTTTTCTTGAATTAATGTTTTTTCGACTACCTAACCTAACATTTTCAGCTACCTAACCTATCCTATAAAGATAGGTTAGGTTCGGTCATATATCTCTATTAATTTTAACTCCAATAAAAAAAGAATTGACCTCATACATAATGAAATGGATAGCTTTATCATTTCATAAGAAAAAAAATAGAGAAAATATATTAATTCATGAAAACTTGGCTTATTAGGCAAATCGGGCCTTGCATAGTAGGCTGAAAAGTGCGTTCTGGCGACTAGGTACGACATATATATATATATATATATATATATATATATATATATATATATATATATATATATATATATATATATATATATATATATATAATATCTCTATCACATCTATATCACTTTGTGCTTTAGCCCTGGTGGAGCTTGGTCCACCAGGCTGTTGTTTGGAGTGGCCCGCAGATCCACATACAGTCTGCATATGATATACAGTCTGTTGATCAATTAAACTACAGTAGTTAGTTTTTATCATCCGAATGCACCAATATGTGTTCATTCTTCCCAGATGAAGGAACTAGGTAATATTCATCATCTGAATGCACCATCTGATGCTTTAACACACTCATGATACACGAGAGGTTTAAAAAACTTTTAAAACTTTTAAAACTTTTTGACCTATGTATTTAAAAGCAATTCTAAAGTTAAAAAGTGTAGCATAGGCCCCTCGCAGAATGTTCTTAATATGATCCTCAGGTTATAGTTTTCTATCTAAAACCACCCCTAGATCTCTTTCTTGATCAGAATTCTTTATAGATCTCAGTGGCTCGATCATAGAAACTGCTCTAAATCCTTGTTGGCCTGGATTGTGGAGGTCATTGGTCTCTATAAAACTAGTAATCTGACTCCTGATCACTCTCAAATAATTTTATTATGTGGGATGTTAGTGCAACTGGTCTATAATTCTTTGCCAATGCTTGTGTTGTGTTGTGTTGTTTTGGTAGTGATGTGCAATGTGTTTGTATTGATAATTTGAATTTTCATAGATTTCAATTTATTTTCATTTCGATTTAATAATTTTGTGTGACATTGCATTGAAATTGAGCTGTGTTGTTTACCATACTGTTCATTTCATGAGTATAGTTTATTTTTTTATTTTTTTCATTTCATTTTTTTAGCTGTTCTTATTTTTCAGTGATGGGAATATCAGATCATTTGATGTTCCCAATTTTCTGATGGAAGCATCAGACCATTATAGAATGCATCGGATGAGGTAGTTTGGAATGGTGGGGAGGACGAGAGGGGGGTATGGTGGGGAAGACGAGGGGACAGAGGAGAGGGTAATGGTGGGGAGGACGAGGGGACTGGGGAGTTGGGGATGGTGGGGACAGGGGAATGCTGGGGAGGACAAAGGGACAGGTGAATGGGAGATGGTGGGGGAGGAAGAAGGACAGGGGAGGGGAAAATGGTAAGGAGGACGATGGGACAGGGAAGTGGGAATAGTGGGGATGATGTGGGGACAGGGAAGTGGGAAGGACGAGAGGACTGTGGAATGGGGAATAGCAAAGTGAATTATAATTATATATATTAATTAATTCTTATAAATTTCCAGAAGCCTGTATCAACACCCACACTAATGCAACTGAAAGAGATGTTGAGACAAGTATTGCTGATATGTTGAAGAACGCCCCAAACAAACTCGGTGGAAACAGATACAAGGTAAAGTTTGCCAATTTGCTGTAGTCTAATTCAATTTCTTTTTAGTAATCTTCGAGAACATTTATGCTATGAATAAGATAAAATAATGTAACTGATTTTGATTTATTTACTATTTATTATTTATTTACCGTTATTAGTATAATAGATCTCGTAATAATTTTGCAAAAATAATGGCATTTACTATTTTAAAAAGCTCGGGTGCAGGGGGGGGGTTATGTAAAAGCCTGGTTTGTGCCTCGGAGAGGCTATGGGATCCAGTAAGATCGTCCTTCCTTTCCTCCCTAGAATCTGGATGTAGCAGGTGCTCAATTGTCAAAAGTGAAAAATTGGTTTTGTCTTCCGAATGCACCATTTGTGTAAATTTGCTAATAATCTTTTAAAAATAGTAAATGCCATTATTTTTGCAAAATTATTACGAGATCTATTATACTAATAACGGTTTGATAAAATACAGTAGACTGCCTACTGGATAATAGTTCCAGTCCACCTGTAGACAGGGATCTCACATCAGCTTGTATATTATACAAGGATAAGATTTGATTTACTTTTGTATTTATATGCATATATGCATATATATGCATTATTCTCTAGAATAATAGATCTCGTAATAATTTTGCAAAAATAGTGGCATTTACTATTTTAAAAAGCTCGGGTGCAGGGGGGGGGGGGTTTGTGTAAAAGCCTGGTTTGTGCCTCGGAGAGGCTATGGGATCCAGTAAGATCGTCCTTCCTTTCCTCCCTAGAATCTGGATGTAGCAGGTGCTCAATTGTCAAAAGTGAAAAATTGGTTTTGTCTTCCGAATGCACCATTTGTGTAAATTTGCTAATAATCTTTTAAAAATAGTAAATGCCATTATTTTTGCAAAATTATTACGAGATCTATTATACTAATAACGGTTTGATAAAATACAGTAGACTGCCTACTGGATAATAGTTCCAGTCCACCTGTAGACAGGGATCTCACATCAGCTTGTATATTATACAAGGATAAGATTTGATTTACTTTTGTATTTATATGCATATATGCATTTATATGCATTATTCTCTAGAATAATAGATCTCGTAATAATTTTGCAAAAATAGTGGCATTTACTATTTTAAAAAGCTCGGGTGCAGGGGGGGGGGGGGTTTGTGTAAAAGCCTGGTTTGTGCCTCGGAGAGGCTATGGGATCCAGTAAGATCGTCCTTCCTTTCCTCCCTAGAATCTGGATGTAGCAGGTGCTCAATTGTCAAAAGTGAAAAATTGGTTTTGTCTTCCGAATGCACCATTTGTGTAAATTTGCTAATAATCTTTTAAAAATAGTAAATGCCATTATTTTTGCAAAATTATTACGAGATCTATTATACTAATAACGGTTTGATAAAATACAGTAGACTGCCTACTGGATAATAGTTCCAGTCCACCTGTAGACAGGGATCTCACATCAGCTTGTATATTATACAAGGATAAGATTTGATTTACTTTTGTATTTATATGCATATATGCATTTATATGCATTATTCTCTAGAATAATAGATCTCGTAATAATTTTGCAAAAATAGTGGCATTTACTATTTTAAAAAGCTCGGGTGCAGGGGGGGGGGGGGGTTTGTGTAAAAGCCTGGTTTGTGCCTCGGAGAGGCTATGGGATCCAGTAAGATCGTCCTTCCTTTCCTCCCTAGAATCTGGATGTAGCAGGTGCTCAATTGTCAAAAGTGAAAAATTGGTTTTGTCTTCCGAATGCACCATTTCTGTAAATTTGCTAATAATCTTTTAAAAATTGTAAATGCCATTATTTTTGCAAAATTATTACGAGATCTATTATACTAATAACGGTTTGATAAAATACAGTAGACTGCCTACTGGATAATAGTTCCAGTCCACCTGTAGACAGGGATCTCACATCAGCTTGTATATTATACAAGGATAAGATTTGATTTACTTTTGTATTTATATGCATATATGCATTTATATGCATTATTCTCTAGAATAATAGATCTCGTAATAATTTTGCAAAAATAGTGGCATTTACTATTTTAAAAAGCTCGGGTGCAGGGGGGGGGGGGTTTGTGTAAAAGCCTGGTTTGTGCCTCGGAGAGGCTATGGGATCCAGTAAGATCGTCCTTCCTTTCCTCCCTAGAATCTGGATGTAGCAGGTGCTCAATTGTCAAAAGTGAAAAATTGGTTTTGTCTTCCGAATGCACCATTTCTGTAAATTTGCTAATAATCTTTTAAAAATAGTAAATGCCATTATTTTAGCCTGAGTATGGTAAGTGTTGCTGAATTTTTTTAGCCTTGTACATATGTCTTTTGATTAGTTTTTTTGCAGATGAAGGAAGGTGGGGTGGCACATAATTGATTGTTCAGTGTTATGTTTAAGGTACAAATAAAACAAAAGCAAAAGTTACTCAAATTCGTTGATTTTTGTAATAGTTAAGAAGGAAAATATTTTAATGCTATTTATTTAATACAGTTGGAAATTAGAAAATCTAATGTTGAGATTGAAAGATATATATTATTCTCTATTACCTTACAGCTTATGCATTATTTTAACAGGTCCAGACGCTGTCTCAAATGGGCGGTGCAAGCTGTGGAGACACAGTGAGACGAATGATGAGGATAGGGACCTATGGGGTCTGGTCTCAGTATTCACTCGTTGGGCGCAAGAGGAAACGTGTCTTCAAAACCTTGGATATTTGTAATGTAATAATAAGTACGTAAATTTGACATTTTTTTGGATTATATATATGTCTGCATGTATTATGTATTATACTTGCATGCTTGTTAATGACTTGTATTCTAGTCTTGTGGGTATCTCCTTTCTCCTACGGGCCAAATGCTTTGTTCTTACCTAGCATTTTGCTTTGTTTGGGTATGAATGTTTGTGTACCTTCATTGTATATTTTGCAAAATTTGCCATATATCTCATTACTCCTCTGCCTAGCAACAAGTCTGTCTAATTATACTCAATAACTATTTTTCAAAGTTCCCCATAGTGTCCTTTATTGAAATAGAGTTCATGAACCGTTTCAATATCCTTATTTTCTTCTAGATTATATCTTAAAGTATATTTAAATGTTATTGTGACATTGCATTGCAATTGAGCTGCGTTGTTAACCATTCTGTTCATTTCATGAGTATATTTTATTTTCTATTTTTTCATATCATTTTTTTTATCTGTTTTTATTTTTCAGTGATGGGAATATCAGATCATTTGATGTTCCCATCAGAAAATTGGGAAAGTCAGATCTTTTGATGTTCCCAATTTTCAGATGGAAGCATCAGACCATCATGGAATGCATGGGATGAGGTAGTTTAGAATGGTGGGGAGGACGACAGGGGGGATGGTGGGGAAGACGAGGGAACAGAGGAGAGGGTAATGGTGGGGAGGACGAGGGGACAGGGGAATGGAGAATGCTGGGGAGGACAAAGGGGACGAGGGGACGGAGGAAGACTGGAGAACAGGGGAACACCTAAATAAAAGCCAACAATGTTATTACTCTGTGGCTTCTTGTCTCCTGACAAAAAGAATTATAATTATATATATTAATTAATTCTTATAACTTTCCAGAAGCCTGTATCAACACCCACACTAATG
>NC_091181.1:580690-790690 GCF_040958095.1 Procambarus clarkii | reverse complement strand
TTGAAAACACTAATATAATATAAAAAATTTATTATTTAAAATATTTAAATATATTTAAAAATAAATATTTTTTATTTTCAAGAAATTTAACTTTAAACACAAAGATGTGAAAATGGTTCAGATAAGGCTCAAACGTTTCACAAGAGATTCATATTGGTGTATGAATGGATTATGAATGACTCATGTTAGGAGTGTAAGTTGCCACAACATCTCAAATTAGTGTTAGATACATGTCTTGGTTATAAGTTTTGGAAACCTATTTAAGTCCACACACAATATCGTATCTGATACGATAAAACAAACGTTTCCAATACTTTCAAATACTTTCCAGATATGTTGTGGCAACCTAAAATTGTTTGCTGGGCTGTCTATCCCCTTTCTTGTATTGGGACTACGTTAGCTGTTTTCGAAACATCTGGCAGTTCCCCTGTTGCCAGTGATTTGTTATACACTATGGAGTGTGGTAGGCACAGTTCTTCTGCTCCTTCCTTTAGTATCCAAGGGGAGATTCCATCTGGGCCTATAGCCTGTTTCACATCCAACTCTAATAAACACTTCCTTACCTCCCCGCTGGTAATCTCAAACTCTTCCAGTGGTTCCTGGTTAGCCAGTCCCTCTCTTATCTCTGGAATTTCTCCTTCCACTAAGGTGAAGACCTCCTGGAATTTCTTATTCAGTTTCTCACACACACTTCCTTGTCGTTTGTAGTGAATCCTTCTGCCCCTATCCTTAATTTCATAACCTGTTCCTTTACTGTTGTTTTTCTCCTAATGTGGCTATGCAGCAATTTAGGCTGAGACTTTGCTTTGCTTGCGATGCCATTTTGTATTGTCTTTCTGCCTCTCTTCTCATCCTGACATATTCATTCCTAGCATTCTGGTATCTTTCTCTGCTCTCCAGTGTCCTGATATTCCTATAGTTTCTCCATGCCCTTTTACTTTGCTGCTTAGCTAGCCTACATCTCTGATTAAACTATTGGTTTCTCATCTTCACACTGTTTCCCTTTTGGACTGGGACAAACTTGTTTGCTGCGTCCTTGCACTTCTGCGTGATGTAGTCCATCATATCTTGGGCCGTCTTTCCCCTGAGCTCTGTTTCCCATGCTATATCTGTTAGGAATTTTCGCATCTCCTCATAGTTTCTCTTTCGGTATGCTAACCTTTTGGTTTCGGTATCCCTCCTCGAGTTTAGAAACCCTTCTTCAACCAGGTACTCAGACACCAGTACACTGTGGTCGCTCATTCCTACTGGGTCATCAAAACCGATTTCTCTTATGTCGGAGCCGTTCAGAGTGAAGACTAGGTCGAGTCTCGCTGGATCATTTCCCCTCATCCTTGTGGGTTCTCTGACATGCTGTGTTAAAAAGTTTCTAGTCACCACCTCCAATAGTTTGGCTCTCCACGTATCCTCGCATCCATGTGTGTGTGTACTCACCTAATTGTGCTTGCGGGGGTTGAGCTTTGGCTCTTTGGTCCCGCCTCTCAACTGTCAATCAACTGGTGTACAGATTCCTGAGCCTACTGGGCTCTATCATATCTACATTTGAAACTGTGTATGGAGTCAGCCTCCACCACATCACTTCCTAGTGCATTCCATTTATTAACTACTCTGACACTGAAAAAATTCTTTCTAACGTCTCTGTGGCTCATCTGGGTACTAAGTTTCCACCTGTGTCCCCTTGTTCGTGTCCCACCCGTGTTGAAGAGTTTGTCTTTGTCCAGCCTGTCAATTCCCCTGAGAATTTTGAAGGTGGTTATCATGTCTCCCCTTACTCTTCTGTTTTCCAGGGATGTGAGGTTCAGCTCCTTTAGCCTTTCCTCGTAGCTCAATCCTCTCAGTTCCGGGACGAGCCTGGTGGCATACCGCTGAATCTTCTCTAACTTTGTCTTGTGTTTAACTAGGTATGGACTCCAGGCTGGAGCTGCATACTCCAGGATTGGTCTTACATAAGTGGTATACAGGGTTTTGAAAGATTCCTTACACAAGTTTCTGAAGGCAGTTCTTATGTTAGCCAGTCTTGCATATGCCGCTGATGATATTCTTTCGATGTGGGCCTCTGGGGACAGGTTCGGTGTGATATCAACCCTCAGATCCTTCTCTCTAATTGACTCTTGCAGGATTTCCCCTCTCAGATGATACCTTGTGTTCAGCCTCCTGCTCCCTTCGCCTAATTTCATCACCTTACACTTTCCCGAGTTGAACTTTAGCAGCCATTTTCTAGACCATTCCTCCAGTTTATCCAGGTCATCCTGTAGTCTCTGTCAATCTTCATCCGTCTTGATTCTTCACATAATTTTTGCATCATCAGCAAACATCGAGAGGAATGAGTCTATACCCTCTGGAAGATCGTTCACATATATTAGAAACAGGATGGGTCCAAGTACTGAGCCCTGTGGGACTCCGCTGGTGACATCTCGCCACTCTGATGTCTCCCCCTCACCGTTACTCGTAGTTTCCTGTTGCTTAAGTACTCCCTTATCCACTGGAGCCCCTTCCCTTTTACTCCTGCCTGTTGCTCCAACTTTTTTAACAGCCTTTTATGGGGTACTGTGTCAAATGCTTTTTGGCAATCCAGGAAAATGCAGTCGGCCCACCCTTCTCTTTCCTGCCTAATTTTCGTTGCTTGGTCATAAAATTCCATTAAACCTGTGAGGCACGATTTACCATCTCTGAACCCATGTTGGTGGTGCGTTACAAAGTTATTTCCCTCCAGATGCTCTACGAGCCTTTTCCTCACAATCTTCTCCATCACCTTGCATGGTATACAAGTTAAGGAAACTGGCCTGTAATTCAGTGCCTCTTGCCTGTCACCCTTTTTGTATATTGGGACCACGTTAGCTGTCTTCCAACTTTCTGGTAAGTCTCCTGTTTCCAGTGACCTGTTATACACCATAGAGAGTGGCACACTTAGTGCTTCTGCACCTTCCTTTAGTATCCATGGTGAGATTCTATCAGGCCCAACAGTCTTTGTCACATCCAGCTCCAGCAGACACCTTTTGACCTCATCACTGGTGAGGTCAAATTCCTCCAAGGTTGCTTGGTTTGCCGCCTCCTCATTTAGTGCAGGGGCTTCTCCTTGTTCTATTGTGAAGACCTCCTGGAATCTCTTGTTAAGTTCTTCACACACCTCCTTGTCATTCTCTGTGTATCTGTTCTCCCCTTTCCGCAGCTTCATCACTTGTTCCTTCACTGCTGTTTTCCTCCTGATGTGGCTGTGGAGCAGCTTTGGTTGGGTCTTGGCTTTACTCGCAATGTCATTTTCAAATTGTCTCTCTGCTTCCCTCCTCACTCTGATGTACTCATTTCTGGCCCTCTGGTATCTCTCCCTGCTCTCTGGTGTTGTGTTATTTCTGTAGTTTCTCCATGTTCTTTTACTCAGTTGTTTCGCTACCTTACATTCCTGGTTGAACCATGGGTTTTTCTGTTGTTTTTCGTTTTTCTCCTTTTGGATGGGGATAAACCTGTCTGCAGCTTCCTGGCACTTTTGGGTGACAAAATCCATCATGACCTGCACATTCTTGTCTCTAAGTTCTGTTTCCCATGGTATTCCCCTGAGGAAGTTCCTCATCTCGTCATATTTTCCTCTTCGATAATTCAGTCTTTTCCCCTCCACTCCCATCCTTGGATAGGTTATCCCTACCTCCACAAACTACTCAAAGGTCAGTACACTGTGGTCACTCATTCCTATGGGGGCTTCAACTTTGACTTCCCTTATTTCTGACTCATTCAGGGTGAATATCAAGTCGAGTCTAGCTGGTTCATCATTGCCTCTCACTCTTGTGGGTTCCTTGACATGCTGGCTCAGAAAGTTCCTTGTTACCACTTCCAAGAGTTTAGCTCGCCACGTATCTGCACCACCATGTGGGTCCGCATTCTCCCAGTCTATCTTTCCATGGTTGAAATCACCCATGATTAAGAGTCTTGAGCCATTCCTGCAGGCAACTGTAGCTGCTCTCTCTATTATATTAATGGTTGCCATGTTGTTCCTATCAAACTCCTGTCTAGGTCTTCTGTCATTTAGGGGAGGGTTGTAAATGACTGCCACTATTATCTTAGGTCCACCCATTGTTATAGTTCCTGTTATGTAATCTCTGAATCCGTCACAGCCCGGAATTTCCATCTCATCGAAACTCCAGTCCTTCCTTATCAGCAGGGCCACTCCTCCACCTCCTCTCCCTTCCCTCTCTTTCCTTACTATATAGTAGTCCTTTGGAAACACAGCATCTGTTATGACTCCTGACGATTTTGTTTCCGTTAGTCCTATTACATCAGGGTTTTCTTCTTGCGCCCTTTCTGCCAGTTCACTTGCTTTATTGGTAATCCCATCAATGTTTGAGTACATTACCTTGAAGCTCACTTTCTTATATCCAATTTCACCCACGCTCCCTACCAGTGTAGGAGGTTGTTCTATGGTCATTACTACTTGGGTAGGCTCATCCTCCTGTGAGGTAGTTGCCAGGGGTTCAGGGGGTGGTGGAGTGGGGGGTGGAGGGCTTAGGTCATCCTCAGGCCTGCTTGGGTCAGGAAGAAGTCCTGGGGGTGAGGGAGCAGGGATTGCCTAGGGAGAGGGCACGCCCTCCTGCGTTGTAGTTGACAGGGGTTTGGAGGGAGGTGGAGTGGGGGATAGAGGGCATTGGTCTGTGTGTGTGTGTGTGTGTGTGTGTGTGTGTGTGTGTGTGTGTGTGTGTGTGTACTCACCTAGTTGTGCTTGTGGGGGTTGAGATCTGGCTCTTTGGTCCCGCCTCTCAACCGTCAATCAACAGGTGTACAGGTTCCTGAGCCTATTGGGCTCTATCATATCTACACTTGAAACTGTGCATGGAGTCAGCCTCCACCACATTGCTTCCTAATGCATTCCATTTGTCAACCACTCTGACACTAAAAAAGTTCTTTCTAATATCTCTGTGGCTCATTTGGGCACTCAGTTTCCACCTGTGTCCCCTAGTGCGTGTGCCCCTTGTGTTAAATAGCCTGTCTTTATCAACCCTGTCGATTCCCTTGAGAATCTTGAATGTGGTGATCATGTCCCCCCTAACTCTTCTGTTTTCCAACGAAGTGAGGTTCAATTCCCGTAGTCTCTCCTCGTAGCTCATACCTCTCAGCTCGGGTACTATTCTGGTGGCAAACCTTTGAACCTTTTCCAGTTTAGTCTTATGCTTGACTAATTATGGACTCCATGCTGGAGCCGCATACTCCAGGATTGGTCTGACATATGTGGTATATAATGTTCTGAAAGATTCCTTAGACAAGTTTCTAAAGGCCGTTCTTATGTTAGCCAACCTGGCATATGCTGCTGATGTTATCCTCTTGATATGAGCTTCAGGGGACAGGTCTGGCGTGATATCAACCCCCAGGTCTTTCTCTCTCTCTGACTCTTGACGTATTTCATCTCCCAAGTGATACCTTGTATCTGGTCTCCTGCTTCCTACCCCTATCTTCATTACATTACATTTGCTTGGGTTAAACTCTAACATCCATTTGTTCGACCATTCCTGCAGCTTGTCCAGGTCTTCTTGAAGCCTCAAGCTGTCCTCCTCTGTCTTAATCCTTCTCATAATTTTGGCGTCGTCAGCAAACATTGAGAGGAATGAGTCTATACCCTCTGGGAGATCATTTACGTATATCAGAAACAGGATAGGTCCAAGCACAGAGCCCTGTGGGACTCCACTGGTGACTTCACGCCATTCTGAGGTCTCACCCCTCACTATAACTCTCTGCTTCCTATTGCTTAGGTACTCCCTTATCCACTGGAGCGCCGTACCAATTACTCCTGCCTGTTTATCCAGCTTATGCATCAACCTTTTATGGGGGTACTGTGTCAAAGGCTTTCCGACAGTCCAAAAAAATGCAGTCCGCCCATCCTTATCTTTCTTGCTTAATCTTTGTCACCTGATCATAAAATTCTATCAAGCCTGTAAGGCAAGATTTACCCTCCCTGAACCCATGTTGATGGGTTGTCACGATGTCTCTTCTCTCCAGATGTGTTACTAGGTTTTTTCTCACAATCTTCTCCATCACCTTGCATGGTATACAAGTTAAGGACACTGGCCTGTTGTTCAGTGCCTCTTGTCTGTCACCCTTTTTAAATATTGGTACTACATTAGCAGTCTTTCATACTTCTGGTAGGTCTCCCGTTTCCAGTGACCTACTATACACTATGGAGAGTGGCAAGCAAAGGGCTCCTGCACACTCTTTCAATACCCATGGTGAGATTCCATCCGGCCCAACAGCTTTTCTCACATCCAGCTCCAATAGGTGCTTCTTGACCTCATCTCTTGTAATTTCGAACCTTTCCATGGTCACCTGGTTTGCTGCCACCTCTCCTAGCGCCGTGACTTCTCCCTGTTCTATTGTAAAGACCTCCTGGAACCTTTTGTTGAGTTCTTCACACACCTTTTTGTCATTCTCTGTGTACCAGTCCTCGCCCACCCTAAGTTTCATCACCTGTTCCTTCACTGTTGTCTTCCTCCTGATGTGACTGTGTAGTAGCTTTGGTTCGGTCTTAGCATTATTAGCTATATCATTTACATACCTTTTCTCAGCTGCTCTTCTCACAATAACATACTCGTTCCTGGTTCTCTGGTATCTCTCTCTACTTTCTGGTGTTCTGTTATTACGGAAGTTCCTCCATGCCCTTTGTTCAGCTCCTTTGCTTTCATACATTCCCTATTAAACCACTGATTCTTCCTTTGCTTCTCTGTTTTTTCCTGTTGGGCTTGGACAAACCTGCTTACAGCCTTCTGACATTTTTGGGTGACATAGTCCATCATGTCTTGTACGGACTTGGTTCCGAGTTCTGTGTCCCAATGTATATCCCATAGGAATTTATTCATCTCCTCATAGTTTCCCTTTCGGTACGCCAGCCCTTTGTTTCCCAGTTCTTTTTTGGGGGGTGATAATTCCTAGCTCAACCAGGTACTCAAAGCTCAATACACTGTGATCACTCATTCCCAAGTGGGCGTCCAACTTAACTTCCCTATATCCGACTCATTTAGGGTAAATATCAGATCAAGCAAGACTGGTTCATCCCCTCCTCTCGTTCTTGTCAGTCCCTTGACGTGTTGACTTAGAAAGTTTCTTGTTGCCACATCCAGCAGCTTAGCTCTCCATGTGTCTGGGCCTCCATGTGGGTCTCTTTTCCCCCAATCTATCTTTCCATGGTTGAAGTCTCCCATGATTAGTAGCCTGGATCCGTTCCTGCTAGCCACAGAAGCTGCTCTCTCTATTATATTGATAGTGGCCAAGTTGTTTCTATCATGTTCCTGTCTGGGTCTTCTGACATTCGGTGGGGGGTTATATATGACTACTACTATAATTTTCTGTCCTCCAGTTGCTATGGTGCCTGATATGTAGTCACTGAAACCTTCACAGTTCTGAATTACCATCTCTTCAAAGCTCCAACCTTCTCTTAGTAGCAAAGCTACACCACCTCCTCCTCTCCCTTCTCTCTCTTTCCTCACTTCATAGTAGTCCTGTAGAAACACTGCATTTGTTATGGTGTTTGTTAGCTTTGTTTCTGTGATTGCTATTATGTCTGGGTTTTCTTCTAGTGCCCATTCTCCGAGTTCACTTGTTTTATTTGTAATTCCATCTATGTTAGTGCACATTGCCTTGAAGCTCACTTTCTTTTGTTCATTTTCTTGTCCGTTTCTTGGTGAGCATTCTGCTGGTGTGGGAAGCTTTTCAGTGGGTGAGATGATCTGTGAGGTGGTTTGCAGGGTCTCAGAGGAGTTTGGGGTGAGGGGTGGGGGTTTCAAGGAAGAGGGGACAGGTAGGGTGTGGGTTAAGGAGATAGGGGGGACATGGAGGATACAGGGTGAGGGGGGAGGAGGGATAGGGAGGGCATGGGATGAAGTGGGAGAGGGGACAGGGGGGGAAAGGTGGGAGGGGGGACATGATTGGAATTGGGAAGTGATGACAGGGTAAAAATGGGGTGGGGGGGGGGATTGGCAGGTAGGGTGAGGGGAAGGGAGGGTTTCTATGCAGAGGGGGGTTGTGGTGTTGCCCTCCCCTCTGGTGTTGCTGGGATGCTGGTTTTGGGTTCGCCTCTTGTCTCTAGGACTGTTGTATTGGGGGCTGTGGTTTCCTGGTTTGCTCCTCTCTCCCTGCACTTCCTCCTTGCCTCTGCTGCCCTGGCTCTCTCCTCCTTCGTCCTGTCCTTCTGCAGGAATACTTTCTTGTATCCCTCCACATGCTGCAGTCGACTCTTCCTTTCGAGAATATCCTCCTTCGTGGTTTCGTTTGTAAACACCACCTTTACAAGTCGGTTTCTGTCCTTGTTGTACAAGCCCAACCTGAAAACCTTCTCAATGTTTTGTTCAGCCCCTTCCATCTGTAACCCCTTCAGTAGCCCCTGTACTGCCTCTCTATCCTTGCTATTCCATTCTTGCCTGTTGGATCCTTCCTGTTCTTTGATGCCTACAACTACCACTGATATTTTTCTCTCCAGCAGCTGAGTGGTGCACCTTACTGCTTCCTGTGAGGTGGCAGCTTGCATGGCTACCTCCCTCACTGTGTCCATAGCTTCTGAGCTCTTTTTCAGTATGTCTGCAAATGTTTCAGGTACAGAGGCATTTCGGTCCAATGTAACATTCCCACCTTCCCTTTGGATGATAATCTGATGCTCGGTCTCTTTATTTTTCTCTGTGAGGGATTTGATCTCCTCCCTTGCTGATGTCAGCTCACTTTGCAGGTTGTTAACTGTAATCCTCATTTCTTGCATCTCCTTCCTGAATTCCTCCAGAACTTGGGTTAACATGTCCCTCGTTTGATCACTTTGGCTGTTCCCTGTGTCCCTGTTGCGTCCACCTGCCATTTTGCCCTTGTCAAGAGAGAGAGAGCAAGAGAGAGAGAGAGATCAAGAATAGTCCTAGTGTAAGAGTGGGTGTGGTGGGGGGGGGGGGAGTGTTTTGGGAGAGTGGGAGTGGTGGGGGCGGGGGAGGGGAGTGTGTTGGGAGAGTGAGATGGGGGTTAAGAGGTGGGTGAGGTGTAGTCTTCAGATTACGGCGGGTGGGGGGTGGGGGGTGGGATTAGCGGCTTATCTGGGTTCCCAGTGAGCTCACAGTTGCTGTCCCTGTTACCTGTCTACCACGATTGTATTTTTACGATTGTATTAATGAATGGAATGCAATAGTGTCTATGATATGATATTATATAAACCTTGCACACTGTTGGAGACTTATGAGAGACACTTACCAGCCAGGCTCCCACAAGCACTCTAGGTGAATACACGGCGTGTCGTCTGTAACCCTGTGAGGTCATCAGGTCTCCACGTGGGTCCCGGCTGATGCGACTGATGCTGCCTCAAGAAGTCGATCTTCACTAGCTATCTTCTCTAAATTCACTAAGATAATTCACCACGAGATGTGATCAATGTGTTGCATTACAATGCCACTGTTCAATTTACACTGTCCCGATTCTCACTGCACAGTACACCCGCTCCCTTGAACCCTATTGTTGCCTCGGTTAACGCGGACCGCTGACCCTACTCGTCTGCTCACGATCAAAGCTGACCCAAGACTGTGTGTGTGTGTGTGTGTGTGTGTGTGTGTGTGTGTGTGTGTGTGTGTGTGTGTGTATGTGTGTGTGTGTGTGTGTGTGTGTGTGTGTGTGTGTGTGTGTGTGTGTGTGTGTGTGTGTGTGTGTGTGTGTGTGTGTGTGTGTGTGTGTGTGTGTGTGTGTGTGTGTGTGTGTGTGTGTACTCACCTAGTTGTACTCACCTAGTTGTGTTTGCGGGGGTTGAGCTCTGGCTCTTTGGTCCCGCCTCTCAACCGTCAATCAACAGGTGTACAGATTCATGAGCCTATCGGGCTCTGTCATATCTACACTTGAAACTGTGTATGGAGTCAGCCTCCACCACATCACTTCCTAATGCATTCCATTTGTCAACCACTCTGACACTAAAAAAGTTCTTTCTAATATCTCTGTGGCTCATTTGGGCACTCAGATTCCACCTGTGTCCCCTTGTGCGTGTTCCTTTTGTGTTAAATAGACTGTCTTTATCTACCCTATCAATCCCCTTCAGAATCTTGAATGTGGTGATCATGTCCCCCCTAACTCTTCTGTCTTCCAGCGAAGTGAGGTTTAATTCCCGTAGTCTCTCCTCGTAGCTCATACCTCTCAGCTCGGGTACTAGTCTGGTGGCAAACCTTTGAACCTTTTCCAGTTTAGTCTTATCCTTGACTAGATATGGACTCCATGCTGGGGCTGCATACTCCAGGATTGGCCTGACATATGTGGTATACAAAGTTCTGAATGATTCTTTACACAAGTTTCTGAATGCCGTTCGTATGTTGGCCAGCCTGGCATATGCCGCTGATGTTATCCGCTTGATATGTGCTGCAGGAGACAGGTCTGGCGTGATATCAACCCCCAAGTCTTTTTCCTTCTCTGACTCCTGAAGAATTTCCTCTCCCAGTTGATACCTTGTATCTGGCCTCCTGCTCCCTACACCTATCTTCATTACATTACATTTGGTTGGGTTAAACTCTAACAACCATTTGTTCGACCATTCCTTCAGCTTGTCTAGGTCTTCTTGAAGCCTCAAACAGTCCTCTTCTGTTTTAATCCTTCTCATAATTTTAGCATCGTCTGCAAACATTGAGAGAAATGAATCGATACCCTCCGGGAGATCATTTACATATATCAGAAACAAGATAGGACCGAGTACAGAGCCCTGTGTGACTCCACTAGTGACTTCACGCCAATCGGAGGTCTCACCCCTCACCGTAACACCCATACACACACACACACACACACTGTGTGTGTGTGTGTGTGTGTGTGTGTGTGTGTGTATGTGTGTGTGTGTGTATTTTCACCTAGTTGTGTTTGCGGGGGTTGAGCTTTGCTCTTCCGGCCCGCCTCTCAACTGTCCATCAACTGTTTACTAACTACTTTTTTTTTCTCCACACCACACACACACACACACACACACACATACACACCGGCAAGCAGCCCGTGACAGCTGAATAACTCCCAGATACCTATTTACTGCTAGGTAAGAGGGTCATTCAGGGTGAAAGAAACGTTGCCCATTTGTTTCTGCCTGGTGCGAGAATCGAACCCGTGCCACAGAATTACTAGTCCTGCACGCTATCCACCAGGCCCCCTTTACTGTGTGTGTGTGTGTGTGTGTGTGTGTGTGTGTGTGTGTGTGTGTGTGTGTGTGTGTGTGTGTGTGTGTGTGTGTGTGTGTGTCCTCACCTAGTTGTACTCACCTAGTTGGGTCTGCAGGATCGAGCATTGACTCTTGGATCCCGCCTTTCGAGCATCGGTTGTTTACAGCTATGACTCCTGTCCCATTTCCCTATCATACCTGGTTTTAAATTATGAATAGTATTTGCTTCCACAACCTGTTCCTGAAGTACATTCCATTTTCCCACTACTCTCACGCTAAAAGAAAACTTCCAAACATCTCTGTGACTCATCTGAGTTTCAAGCTTCCATCCATGTCCCCTCGTTCTGTTATTATTTCGTTTGAACATTTCGTCTCAGTCCACTCTGTCAATCCCTCTGAGTATTTTATACATTCCTATCATGTCCCCCCTCTCCCTTCTTCTTTCTAGTGTTGTAAGGCACAGTTCCCTCAGGCGCTCCTCATACCTCATCCCTCGTAGCTCTGGGACGAGTCTCGTTGCAAACCTCTGAACCTTTTCCAGTTTCATTATATGCTTCTTCAGATGGGGACTCCATGATGAGGCGGCATACTCTAAGACTGGCCTCACGTAGGCAGTGTAAAGCACCCTAAATGTCTTCTTACTTAGGTTTCTGAATGATGTTCTAACTTTTGCCAGTGTAGAGTACACTGCTGTCATTATCCTATTTATTTGTGCCTCAGGAGATAGATTAGGTGTTACGTCCACACCCAGGTCTCTTTCGCGCATCGTCACAGGTAGGCTGTTCCCCTTCATTGTGAACTGTCCCTTTGGTCTCCTATCTCCTAGTCCCATTTCCATAACTTTTCATTTGCTCGTGTTGAATTCCAGTAGCCATTTCTCTGACGATCTCTGCAACCTGTTCAGGTCCTCTTGGAGGATCCTGCAATCCTCATCTGTCACAACTCTTCTCATCAACTTTGCGTCATCCGCAAACATCGACATGTAGGACTCTACGCCTGTAAACATGTCGTTAACATATACAAGAAATAGAATTGGTCCCAGCACCGATCCTTGTGGTACTCCACTTGTTACTGTTTGCCAGTCCGACTTCTCGCCCCTTACCATAACTCTTTGGCTCCTTCCTGTTTGGTAGTTCCTTATCCATGCTAGGACCTTTTCCCCCACCCCCGCTTGCCTCTCGAGCTTGAACAGCAGTCTCATGTGTGGTACTGTATCAAAGGCTTTTTGGCAGTCCAGAAATATGCAGTCAGCCCAACCATCTCCGTCCTGTCTTATCCTCGTTATTTTATCATAGAATTTCAGAAGGTTTGTTAGGCACAATTTCCCTGTCCAGAACCCATGTTGATGTTTGTTCATAAACCTAATGCTCTCCAGGTGTGCAACCAGTCGTAGCCTAATTATTCTTTCCAGTATTTTACAGGGGATGCTTGTCAGTGATACAGGTCTATAGTTAAGTGCCTCCTCCCTATCGCCTTTCTTGAAGATCGGCACGACATTTGCCTTCTTCCAGCAACTGGGCAATTCTCCCGATATAAGTGACTCATTAAAGATCATTGCCAGAGGCACGCTGGGGGCCTGTGCTGCTCCTTTTAGTATCCACGGTGATACTTTGTCTGGTCCAACTGCTTTAGTTGCATCTATAGTTGCCAACTGTTTCATTACCTCCTCTGCTGTCACCTCTATATCTGATAGTCTTTCATCTAGGGTAACCCCTTCCAACAATGGGAGCTGCTCAGGCTCGGTATTGAACACTCAATGGAAACTGGCATTCAGTGCCTCGCAGATTTCCTTGTCACTTTCAGTATATGCCCCCTGTGTCTTCCTTAGTTCTGTCACTTGGTCGTTCACCGACATTTTTCTTCTTATATGACTGTGTGTCTGTGTGTGTGTGTGTGTGTGTGTGTGTGTGTGTGTGTGTGTGTGTGTGTGTGTGTGTGTGTGTGTGTGTGTGTGTGTGTGTGTGTGTGTGTGTGTGTGTGTGTGTGTGTGTGTGTGTGTGTGTGTGTGTGTGTGTGTGTGGGCAGTGGTAGGGGAGAGTGGGAGTGGGGGGAGTGGTTTGGGAGAGTGAGATGGGGGTAGGAGGAGTGGGTGAAGTAAGAGGGTTTGTGACCTTATCGCCTTTGCCACAAGGTGTTAAGATCCTCCCACCCTGACTAAGCATGTACTTAGCTATTTGTACTCACCTATTTGTGCTTGCGAGGGTTGAGCTTTGGCTCTTTGGTCCCGCCACTCAACTGTCAATCAACTGGTGTACAGATTCCTGAGCCTACTGGGCTCTATCATATCTACATTTGAAACTGTGCATGGAGTCAGCCTCCACCACATCACTGCCTAATGCATTCCATCCGTTAACTACTCTGACACTGAAAAAGTTCCTTCTAACGTCTCTGTGGCTCATGTGGGTACTCAGTTTCCACCTGTGTCCCCTTGTTCGCGTCCCACCAGTGTTGAATAGTTTATCCTTGTTTACCCGGTCGATTCCTCTGAGGATTTTGTAGGTTGTGATCATGTCTCCCCTTACTCTTCTGTCATTCAGTGTCGTAAGGTGCATTTCCCGCAGCCTTTCCTCGTAACTCATGCCTCTTAGTTCTGGGACTAGTCTAATGGCATACCTTTGGATTTTTTCCAGCTTCGTCTTGTGC
The DNA here is from genome assembly GCF_040958095.1 of Procambarus clarkii. Classification (NCBI taxonomy): domain Eukaryota; kingdom Metazoa; phylum Arthropoda; class Malacostraca; order Decapoda; family Cambaridae; genus Procambarus; species Procambarus clarkii. The sequence continues at coordinate 776,931 of NC_091181.1, read as the reverse complement.
TTGACAAGGTACGGGCTCCATGCTGGGGCCGCATACTCCAGAATTGGTCTTACATATGTGGTGTACAAGATTCTGAATGATTCCTTACACAGGTTCCTGAAGGCTGTTCTGATGTTAGCCAGCCTCGCATATGCCGCCGACGTTATTCTTTTTATGTGGGCTTCAGGAGACAGATTTGGTGTGATATCAATTCCTAGATCTTTCTCTCTGTCCGTTTCATTAAGTACTTCATCTCCTATTCTGTATCCTGTGTCTGGCCTCCTGTTTCCACTGCCTAGTTTCATTACTTTGCATTTACTCGGGTTGAACTTCAACAGCCATTTGTTGGACCATTAACTCAGTCTGTCTAGGTCATCTTGTAGCCTCCTACTATCGTCCTCAGTTTCAATACTCCTCATAATTTTTGCATCATCGGCAAACATTGAGAGAAACGATTCTAAACCCTCTGGGAGATCATTTACATATATCAGAAACAGTATAGGTCCAAGGACTGACCCCTGCGGGACTCCACTCGTAACGTCTCGCCAATCTGAGACCTCACCCCTCACACTGACTCGTTGTCTCCTGTTGCTTAGGTACTTCTGTATCCAACGGAGTACAGGAGTACCTAAGCATGGGTCCTTTGGCCCATGTACTTGTGTATGCGTGTGCGTGTACTTGTGTGTGCGTGCGTGTACATCTGTGTGCGTGCATGTGCTAGTGTGTGCGCAGGAGTGTGTATGTGTGTGTACGTGCCTGAATGTGGTTGCTGGTGGGTAGGTGGGTGAGGTGTTGTCTTCAGATTACAGCGGGGGGATTAGCGGCCTATCTGGGTTCCCAGTGAGCCCACCGTTGCTGACCTTGTTTCCTGACTACCACTTACGATTGTATTATTAAATGGAATGCATTATTGTCTATGATATGATATTATATATACCTTGCACACTGTTGGAGACTTATCACAGAGACACTTACCAGTCAGCCCCCTGGAAGCATTCTAGGTGAATACACGGCGTGTCGTCGGTCATCCATTGGTTGTCTTCAGGTCTCCACGTGGACCCTAGCTGGAGCGACTGATGCTGCCTGAAGGAATCGATCTTCATTAGCTATCTTCTCTAAATTCACTAAGATAATTCACCACGAGATGTGATCAATGTGTTCCGTTACAATGCCACTGTTCAATTTGCACTGTTCCGATTCACACTGCTCAGTACATCCGCTCCTTTGACCCTATTGTTCCCTCGGTATACACGGACCGCTGCCCCTAAACGTCTGCGCCCTATCAAGGCTGACCCAAGACTGTCAGGTCAAATTTATGTGAAACCTCCACCGGCGCCGCCAGGGGCTCTCAGTGACGTCACGGCTGGCGCTGATTAGTCAGCCGCGACACGTGACCTCAGCCATCCAATCCGCAGCCGGTAGCGTCGTCCACAGGGGGATGCCCGTTTGTTTGTATCAAAGGCGCTACTTCCCCCTTTACCTACAAACTTATAAACACAAATTTCTCCCTAATCAGGCGGCCGATCTGGTCGCCACATATAGCAAAAGAACCCCTGCATCTCAGGGGATCAGCAGGGCCAGCAGATATGACTCATAACGCTGGATCTGGGGAGAAATTTGAGGGGACTCCATAACAATATATATATATATATATATATATATATATATATATATATATATATATATATATATATATATATATATATATATATATATATATATATATATATATATATATATATATATATATATATATATATATATATATATATATATATATTATTAAATATGACCGAAAAAGTAAGATTAATAATTCTAACACGAATTTTCTCAATCTTTCGTACATTTCTTTTCACTGTTGGAGGTAATTCAAAAATCAATTCTCCAAAATTCATTTTTATTTCTAGTCTGACGCGACACTTGAGCGCGTTTAGTAAAACTTATTACATTTTCAAAGACTTTACACATACACAACTGAATAGAACTTACATATCTCCGATTTGTTTATATCTACATTTGAGTGAGGTGGATGGGGTGAGGTGGTATTTAATAGGGTATTAATTTCATCAACACAAGACAGAACACGAAACAATGGGTATTGAAATGGAAGTGATTGTAGAAAGCCTATTGGACCATATTTCTTGATGCTTCTATATTGGAGCGGAGTCTTGAGGTGGGTAGAATATAGTTGTGCATTAATTGGCTGTTGATTGCTGGTGTTGACTTCTTAATGTGCAGTGCCTCGCAAACGTCAAGCCGTCTGCTATCGCTGTATCTATGGATGATTTCTGTGTTGTTTACTAGGATTTCCCTGGCGATGGTTTGGTTTTTTTAGGTTTTTTTTATACTATCTACTTTTTTTTTTCAGGGATATTCTTTCACGGGCCCTAAGAATTTGGCTGGCCCACTAAGTGTTGCTTGTTTTTGTTTTACTTGGGCGGAATATGAGTTTATGACTCGTATGATCGCTTCAGTAAGAGTTTGCCGTATGTGTTTAACAACTTCTTCTGCTCTGCTGAATCTAAGTTGAAAACTTAATAGGTTTGTAACTGTGCACTGTGTTAGATATTGTTCCAGTGGTCTGTCGGGCATTTCTCCACAGTGCATTTCTTTGGTGATTGTCTGGTTGTGAGAAGAGATTATAATTTCCTTGATGGAGCCCTGTTATTTGTGCATAGTTAATCACCTAGAAAGAGACGTTGTTGTCTTGCCTATATACGGAGTTCTTTGGGGCTTACAGTCCCCAAGGGAGCATGTGAAGGCATAGACGACGTTGGTTTCCTTTAGTGTGTTCTGTTTGATGTCTGGGGAGTTTTCATGAGTAGGTTGGCCGTTTTTTGGTTTTTGTAGTAAATTGGAAATTGTATTTTCTGATTTTTGTCTCTAGGGATAACGTTCCTATCAATAATGTTTTTCAGGAACCTTTCCTCCAATTTTTGAGCCGTCGAAAAGAAGTTCCTGTGAAGAAAAGCCGTTCCGAAAAGAAGTCTAATAGGAGGTACAAATGTTGTGTTAGTTGACTTTTCAGAGGTTGCATGGCGTTTCACCTTTCTTTTTATGATGTCTTCAACAAAACCGTTAGAAAAACCATTGTTGACTCTCAGAATTACCCTGAGCTGTGGCTGAGAGCCCGGTCGACGTAAGCATTGACAACACTCCTCTTGTACCTGTCTGTAACGTTCACCAGCTATTGAAGTGTGCAGAAAAAAAGTAACTAGCGAGGATGAGTATTGGGTCTTCTTTTGGTATAAAAAGGAGAACGAGATAAAAATATCTATCTGTCTATGTTTGGCTTGCCAATAGTACATAAATATGCTATATTTCACACCAGACGGATTCCCATTGAGGGTGTGTGGATTAGGTCGAAAGTAATCTAGTGCGGATAGAAATATATATTTAGATGTGTATTATTGTTTTATTGTGTGTTGAGTTACATTATCTATGTTTGTGTTTGTATTGTGTGTGTGTGTGTGTGTGTGTGTGTGTGTGTGTGTGTGTGTGTGTGTGTGTACTCACCTATTTGTACTCACCTATTTGTGCTTGCAGGATCGAGCATTGACTCTTGGATCCCGCCTTTCCAGCTATCGGTTGTTTACAGCAATGACTCCTGTCTCATTTCCCTATCATACCTAGTTTTAAAAGTATGAATAGAGTTTGCTTCCACAACCTGTTCCCCAAGTGCATTCCATTTTTCCACTACTCTCACGCTAAAAGAAAACTTCCTAACATCTCTGTGACTCATCTGAGTTTCCAGTTTCCACCCATGTCCCCTCGTTCTGTTATTATTACGTGTGAACATTTCATCTATTTCCACTTGGTCAATTCCCCGGAGTATTTTATATGTCCCTATCATATCTCCTTTCTCCCTTCTTTTCTCCAGTGTCGTAAGGTTCAGTTCCTGCAGACGCTCTTCATATCCCATCCCTCGTAACTCTGGGACAAGTCTCGTCGCAAACCTCTGAACCTTCTCCAGTTTCCTTATGTGTTTCTTCAGGTGGGGGCTCCATGATGGTGCGGCATACTCTAAGACGGGTCTCACGTAGGCAGTGTAAAGCGCCCTAAAAGACTTCTCATTTAGGTATCTGAATAAAGTTTTAATTTTCGCCAGTGTAGAGTACGCTGCTGTCGTTATCCTGTTTATACATGCCTAAGGAGTTAGATTAGGTGTCACAACCACTCCCTAGTCTCTTTCTCGAATCGTTACAGGTAGGCAGTTCCCCTTCATTGTGTACTGTCCCTTTGGTCTCCTATCACCTGATCCCATTTCCATAACTTTGCATTTACTGGTGTTAAACTCCAGTAGCCATTTCCCTGACCATCTCTGCAACCAGTTTAAGTCCTCTTGGAGGATCCTACAATCCTCGTCTGTCACAACTCTTCTCATTAATTTTGCGTCATCCGCAAACATTGACATGTATGATTCCACTCCTGTAAACATATCATTTACGTAAATTAGAAAGAGGATTGGTCCCAGCACCGATCCTTGAGGTACTCCACTTGTTACTGTTCGCCAGTCCGACTTCTCGCCCCTTACTATTACCCTCTGGCTTCTTCCTGTTAGGTAGTTCTTCACCCATGCTAGGGCCTTTCCGCTTACTCCTGCCTGCCTCTCAAGTTTGTATAGCAGTCTCATGTGCAGTACTGTATCAAAGGCCTTTTGGCAGTCAAGAAATATGCAGTCGGCCCAGCCTTCTCTGTCTTGCCTTATCCTTGTTACTTTATCGTAGAATTCTAAAAGGTTTGTTAGGCATGATTTCCCTGTCCAGAACCCATGTTGGTGCTTGTTTACAAACCCAATGCTCTCCAGGTGCTCAACAAGTCTTAGCCTAATTATTCATTCAAGTATTTTGCAGGGGATGCTTGTCAGTGATACGGGTCTGTAGTTAAGTGCCTCCTCCCTATCACCTTTCTTGAAAATTGGTACGACATTTGCCTCCTTCCAGCAACTGGGCAATTCTCCCGACATAAGTGACTCATTAAAGATCATTGCCAGAGGCACGCTGAGAGCCTGCGCTGCCTCTTTAAGTATCCATGGTGATACTTTGTCTGGTCCAGCAGCTTTATTTGCATCCAGTGTTGTCAACTGTTTCATTACCTCCTCTGCTGTCACCTCTATATCTAATAGTCTTTCATCTAGGGTAATCGCTTCTAACAATGGGAGCTGCTCAGGGTCGGTTGTGAACACTCCATGGAAATTTGCCTTCAGTACCTTGCAGATTTCCTTGTCGCTTTCTGTATATGCCCCTTCTGTTTTCCTCAGTCTTGTCACTTGGTCATTTACCGACATCTTCCTTCTTATATGGCTATGTAGTAATTTAGGTTGCTTTTTCGCTTTGATTGCAATATCATTCTCATAATTTCTTTCCGACACTCGTCTTATGTTAATGTAATCATTTCTAGCTCTGTTACATCTAATCCTGTTCTCCTCTGTCCTTTGTCTTCTGTACTTCCTCCACTCCCTCCTGCTTCTCGCCTTTGCTTCCTGACACTGTCTATTAAACCATGGGTTATTATATTCCCTCCTGCTTTTTTCCTTTACTGTTGGAATAAATCTCTCTTCAGCCTCCTTGCATTTCCATATGACTTGGTTCATCATACCTTGCACTGTTTTTCCTCTAAGTTCTTCCTCCCACTGCACTTCTCCCAGCTAGTCCCTTATCCTTCTGTAGTCCCCTTTTCTGTAATCAAGTCTCCTTTCCCGGACCTCTTGTCCTTTGGTCACAATTTTAAGGTCCATCATGTAGTCAAAGACTAGGACACAATGGTCCCTGGCTCCTAGTGGTATTTCATGTTCCAACTGCTCGATGTCTTCTACATTCTGGGTGAAAATGAGATCTAATAGGCTGGGCGTATCCCCTTCTCTTTCCCTAGTATCTGCCTTCACATGCTGTGTTAGGAAATTCCTGTCAATAACATCTACCAGCTTCGCTCCCCAGGTCTCTTCCCTGCCATGGGGATTCCTCATTTCCCAATCTATCTCTCCGTGATTTAGGTCCCCCATGACCAGCAGCTTCGCTCTCATTCTATGCGCTATTGATGCTGCCCTCTGCAGTTTATCTATACATGCCTTGTTGCTGTCCTCGTACTCCTGCCTCGGCCTTCTACTGTTTGGTGGGGGATTGTAGAGTATCAAGATTACAATCTTCTTCCCATCCACTGTCAGAGTTCCATGTATGGAGTTCGTGCTTTCATTGGTACCCGGATTTTCCAGCTCATCAAACTTCCATTTCCGCTTTATTAGGAGTGCCACTCCTCCTCCCTGTCTCTGTGTCCTTTCTTTTCTTATCACCTGGTACCCCTCTGGAAAGATTGCATCTGAGATCATGCCATTTATTTTAGTTTCCACTATTGCCACTATGTCTGGGTCTGCCTCACTAACTCTTTCTTTTATCTCTTCTGCTTTATTGGCTACCCCATCAGCATTGGTGTGCCAAACCTTGAGACTCTTCTTGGAAACACGGGTGTCAGAGTTTCCCCTTTCACCGGGGTTCTGGGGGTGTCTGGGGGGCGAGTTGGGGCTGTGGGGGTGACTGGGGGGTGCTAGGGGGGTGCCTGGGAGTGCCTGGTAGGCGAATGGGGTCTGGACATCTAGGGGGGTAGGAAGGGCATAATGGGCCTGAAAGTTAGGGGTCTGAATAGCATGGGGGGTTGAGAAATAGAGTGAGACTGAGAGTTGATAGAGGTTGAGAGGTTGGTGGCGAGAGGGATATTGAGGGCAGAGGGCTGAGAGGTGAATGGAGCATGGGTGCTGGGAGTGGAAGAGAGGGTGTATTAGTTAGGGGGGAATCAGGGGTAGGTGGGGGTTTTGGGGTAGAAGAGGGGAAGGGGGAGATGGGGGAAGGTGTTAGGAGGTCACAAGGTGAGGGGGTTAAATGTGGGCTGGAGGTGCATAGGAGGGGTGAGGGTTGGGTGGGGGTTGGGGGGTGAGTGTAAGATGGGTGCAGTAGAAGCTGGGATGGAGTAGATGGAAGTGAAGGCAATGTGGTAGAAGGGGCAGGGGAGTAGAAAGGGGTAGTAGGGGAGGGAGGATGGGGGATGGGAAGGTGGGTTTGGGGAGGGCATGGCTTGACCCACTGGGATCGTTGACAGGTGTGATGTAGCAGGGGCAGGGGAATCGTTGGGGAGGGGCAAATGTGGAAGGGGCAGGGGGGTTTTGGGGGGCTGAGGCAGGGGGGAGGTATAGGAGGGCTGAGTTGGGGAGGATGCGACCTGGGAGGTGACCTTTGAGGTGGCCTTGGAGATGACCTGGGATGTGACCTGGGAAGTGAGACTACCTGAGAGGCTAGTTCAGTGTCGTGCTTGCCATCTATTCTTGTGGGCTATTTGCTCATCTTTCGTCATAAACCTCTCTATAAACACGTGTGTGTGTGTGTGTGTGTGTGTGTGTGTGTGTGTGTGTGTGTGTGTGTGTGTGTGTGTTTTATCAGTTTAATTACTAATAACAAAAATCAATTATATAAACGAATATACTTTCCCCCTAATCAATATGTGTTTTGAGTGGTGTGTGAGAGGAGGAGATGGAATCTCGCGACTACCAGTGACCGACCATTACCATGGTGTTGGATGGTCGCAGGTGAGGTGCCTACTGCGACATACCCGGGGCTGAGGGGCGCCGGTGATTTCTTTATCTTAAGAGGACGGGTGGGTCTAGGTGTTTCCTAGATATTGACAAGTGATTGATGGGGGGTGAAGGAATGCTTGGCCAGATCCAGGTGCATATTATCCGCGGCTATGAGGACAGGTAGCGTAATAAATATGTCAGTATAGTAAATGATTACGTGAGTTAAAGATGGCATGGGAATGTCGGCCGCAGCAAAGCAGTCCGCAACCCCCCACCCCAACCCATACATTACAAAATCACACACAATATGGCCACAACCTCCACCCACTACACACCCTCCGGAACGGCGTTTACTATCCCCGATCTCTCGGAGGGAATGTGTGTGAGTGTGATTTTAATAAAACAGACAGACATACAGTATATATATTGAGAATGAAAAAATACTTGACTGGGTACAAATGATCTTATAGTCTCTCCTATGCAAAAACTAGTGTACGCACCTAGTTGTGCTTGTGGGGGTTGAGCTTTGGCTCATTGGTCCCGTCTCTCAACCGTCAATCAACTGATGTACAGATTCCTGAGCCTATTGGGCTCTATCATATCTACATTTAAAACTTTGTATGGAGTCAGACTGGAGACTCCACCACATCTCTGCCTAATGCATTCCACCTACTGTGTGTGTGTGTGTGTGTGTGTGTGTGTGTGTGTGTGTGTGTGTGTGTGTGTGTATGTGTGTGTGTACTCACCTAGTTGTACTCACCTAGTTGTGCTTGCGGGGGTTGAGCTCTGGCTCTTTGGTCCCTGTCGGAAAATCCGACACCATTTAATATATCATACAGACAAATAATAGCTGTGTTGTATAAACAAGTTAACCCATAGAAAACGTAACTTGTAGTGGAATTACCGTCTAAAGAAAACGGGATATCATCACCACATACCATTATAAATTCACCAGCTATTCTGCTGGGAATTATTCTTAAATACATTAGTCTTTGGACTTTACCATCATAAAACATCTCATATAAATTAACTTAATTATCAGTATTAAAGTAGAGTAAATGTGACCCTTCTATCACTTATTGACATCTGGACAATGTAAGCTAGGCGTCAGGGTGAGGGAGGGCAGCCATTATTTATATTAGACCAGAGGCTCACGGGAGCAAATTCGGCTCCTGTTAATTTTACTTGGACGTAGTGTTATGGAAACCAAAGGTGTACCATTATCAACACGCTGTCAACAAACCAAGTTAAGTGTTCTTCCGAAACCCATGTATCTTTCATTTATGGCCATTAATGATAATATATAGGGTGATCCGGTTAGAGCACGTGGTAGCCTCAAACTAAAGGTAATAAGCCAGGTCTTCATTGTTCCATGTACAGTATTTTCTCTGATATACCTGTCATATATAGGATTCTGGCTTTACAGCTAGCGCCCTTTTGACAGGTCAAGACGAGGAAGCATGCTTTGTGCATCAGTTACCAGGGTGATGGAAGCTACCTCAAAGAGGGAAAATGTGGTGTCTACACCCTAGTTATACCTGGTGGACTAACCTGCTGTACTATAAGATAAGGAACCTCTTCAATGTGTGTAGTTAATACTGTAGTTTGATTGGCTGCATATATATAAATTCATTTAATATAAACCCCTCCTAATGTGTAGAGGATCGATTTGTGAGATTATTGCAGAAATACAGTCCACTTATCATTATACAAATTGCTATCGAAGTATATAAATTAACGTAAATATAAATTCATATAAATTAAATAAATATAAATCTCACAGGTCGGTTCCCACATTATTTGGACCTTCGGAACCGGAATATTCGGTCCTTTGAACTCACATTTGGTCATCTTAGTACCGGATGAACCAGTTAACCAGTGGATTCATTAAATATACTAGTGCAGTGTGATTTAAACAAAGGCCAGCAGTCAAAGACGGCAGCGTAGCCTCGAGGGAGCTCAGGAGCCTCCCTCAGCCCAGTTAAGCCTTAGTCAGCGGTTTCATGCACACCCACAGATATTTGGTGGCGTGTTATTCTGTGAAATGACAGCGCTAATATAGAAGCCAGCCAAATTAGTGACTGTGTCGCGAGATTGTTCACGGATTTCGTGGTGTTAAATTTCGCGAGAGATTATCTACGAATTTTGTGGAGTTTATTTCGCGAGGTCACTAATAATATTTAATACTTCTAGATAATATTAACAGTTTCATAGAGGCTAATTAAGAGGCTATTATCAATAACTGTGTATATTATTTCTCCAAAATAGAGAATTATTTAATATATATTGCACTAGTGATCACAGTATAATATTTACTAATTGCCAACCCACAACAGGGTAGGATATTAACATTGACTAGTTGAACTATTATTGCTCATCCTAGTCCCATTATTACCATAGTCAGTTGTACTATATTCAACAACCTAACACCATTAATGAATGGTCCAGACCCTATTTTGGGTGTAAATTTTGTCAACTCGAGTTGAGTTGTGTATATATAATAATTTACTTATGATCATTACACCTTTGAGTGATTAATTAGTGTCTCTACCATCCTAGGGTGATATAGAAGAGCTAACCTAAAGATACTTCCAGTGACACTGGTTTATCACTCAAATCATTAGTGTGTATGATTGTATATATATAATGTGTATTAATTTTAAGTGCTAACCTCTAGTAGAGGTAGGATTATTGCCTAGTGAGTTCAGAATTTAACCCTAGGCTACCATTAGTACTTGCTCACAATTTATGAGCCAGTGGTGCCCAATTAACAAGTCACCATGACTAATCCACAGAAAGCAAAGCGTGCTTTAATAGCAAGCAAACGCCAACTAACAAGGGATCTCAACCAATATGAACAGTTGTTATATGAGTCTGTAATTAATTATCATCGGTTGAAAATACCACTGTTACAGATTCAAACCCAATTGCATATATTGAAAGCAAATAGGAAATCTTACCAAAATCAAGTCCACGACGACGTAGTAGTTGAAGATGTGGAACCATTCCTGTCTGACCTAGCACAATATGAAGAAGAAACTCTAGGCAGGTTGGAACATTTACACAGGATAATTGAATCAGAACAATTAGCAAGTACATCAAATAAAGTAGATAATGTTATGGATGATCTGGATCTTTTTGAGAATAAATGTCAAGCCAGATTAGATCCTTTAATCAACAAGGATAAAGCTTCACCTAATATTATACCACCAGAAATTAAGCAGTTCTCAGACAATTTATCCACAGTCTCTGTGGATTCTGAAAACCCAATACCTGAGGCTACTAAGTTAACATGCCTCCAAGCTAGAGGTGAAGCTGAACCAGTAGTAGAAAATGTAAATGAAAATAGCGACAGCACTAATTTCCCAGTCCAGCCTCCTAGGAATAATGCTGGCAATGAGAAAACTGTCATACATCTAGTACTACAATTGCTGGATTTACCTCAACCTGATCAGACTGCTGACTCATTACAATCCTTCAGCATGGAGTTTGAGTCACTACTAAGAATATTCAGTCTTAAGGTTGATATAACTACTAGTGAATGGATGACCAAAGTACTCCTTCAACGAAAATTGTCCAGCGATATACTAGATGAATTATATGCACATCAACATAACACCATCCTGACAGTACAGGACATCACTGAAGGTTTACATTCCATCATAAACAAACGACGAGCAAATGAGGAAGTTAAAGCCTCATGCAAGCCTTCAGAAATAGAAAATAAGAGTCAATTAAAGGGTAAAACAACTACCCCAAATAAACATCAGTCAATTACTCTAACATCAAGTTGCAGAAAATCTGACAATGCAGCAGCAACCTCCAAGCCTACTGTTACTAGTTCACCCAAACCGGTAACTTCCAAACGTGCAGTAGGCTGGGGGACATGTATGTTCTGCAAAAAGAAACATTCAACATACCGTTGTGCTAATTATCCAACCAGAGACACTCGTATGGAGCGACTCCAGGAATTAGGGAGATGTGCAAGGTGTCTCAAGTCACACAACATAGACTATTGTGATACCCAATTCAACACCTTAAACAGGTGTAGAAGAGGTAGGCACCATGCAGCACTGTGTAAATATACGAAATTAACGTATTCAAGACCCAAGGTGGAAGATAGCATTCCCACCACAGTACAGTACTGCAAGGTGCAACAAACAAAGAGTGTCCAATCGGCAAAGTCTAAAGGTAATACGACTTTGCCTACTGCCCAAATTACCATCCTGAATAAGAGGGACAAGGTCCATACCCGTGGGTTGTTTGACCAAGGATCCCAAAGAACATATGTCACTAAAAAGCTGGCAGATGAACTACAATTAAGGCCTGTAGCCCAGATGTCATTCAACATCTCAGGGTTTGTAACAGATGCAGGACCTCAAGTCTACCAGGTGGTACAACCATCAGTACGTTTAGGCAGGTACGTCTGTCGAGTACAAGCCATTGTGGTGGACAAAATACCAGTAGACCTACAAGTTCAAGGTCTGAGAGCAACAGCCAAATTCCTGAGAAATAGAGGAATAAAATTGGCAGATAATATTAAGTCTGATCACCTCACCGACTTCGGTCTCCTTGTAGGGACAGACTATTGTCATCGATTCATCGGTAACCCTACTAAATATCAGGGTATAACCATGTTAAACTCTGCAGGAGGTAAATTACTCTCAGGCCCAGTATCAAGCCTGAGGAGACCTATGCCTGCAGATAAACAATACCAGTAGAAATCTAAATTTGTCAGCTGATTATATTTCTCCAGTAACATTATACTAAGGAGATTACAGCTGACTATACCAACAGAGGTTGATGTTAGTATCATCATTTAAAGCTGAAGATGAGTTCATGAGGCCTCAGTGGCAAATCAGTGAACAGTAGCTTAAACAGCTACAAGTCACTGCGACCAATGTCACTGAACCCACTGCAGTCTCAGAACCATACTTTACTTTAATGATGAGCTATTCAATCTTCTGAATCAATTAACTAAATTAAACCCCAATAAATCTGATGACTGATTTGATACATTTATTATTTAATCAAGATGTATTCCATGGACCTCAGTGTTTATATATCAGTGACTAGTTACCTGAACAAACTTCAAGTTATATCTAATGTCACTGATCTCACTGCAGTCCCTGAATCATACATGACTGTAGTACTTGATCACATTCAGTCTTCTGGGTTAAATAATATGTAATAAGGCTTGAATATTAGCCTTTCAAGAGTTAACAGGGAAATGAAATCGCATTAGACTTCTAACCCCTGCAACTCTTGTACGGGACATCCATCCTGTATGAACAGACACACAAATGTGTGATTACTAACTACTAACATCAAATTAATCTAATAATTTGAAGGAGGAGTATCGGTGTTCGTCTGTTCTAATTAGGACTTTGACCCGTGAGCAGCCCCTGGGGAATTATGTCGGAAAATCCGACACCATTTAATATATCATACAGACAGATAATAGCTGTGTTGTATAAACAAGTTAACCCATAGAAAACGTAACTTGTAGTGGAATTACCGTCTAAAGAAAACGGGATATCATCACCACATACCATTATAAATTCACCAGCTATTCTGCTGGGAATTATTCTTAAATACATTAGTCTTTGGACTTTACCATCATAAAACATCTCATATAAATTAACTTAATTATCAGTATTAAAGTAGAGTAAATGTGACCCTTCTATCACTTATTGACATCTGGACAATGTAAGCTAGGCGTCAGGGTGAGGGAGGGCAGCCATTGTTTATATTAGACCAGAGGCTCATGGGAGCAAATTCGGCTCCTGTTAATTTTACTTGGACGTAGTGTTATGGAAACCAAAGGTGTACCATTATCAACACGCTGTCAACAAACCAAGTTAAGTGTTCCTCCGAAACCCATGTATCTTTCATTTATGGCCATTAATGTCATTATATAGGGTGAACTGGTTAGAGCACGTGGTAGCCTCAAACTAAAGGTAATAAGCCAGGTCTTCATTGTTCCATGTACAGTATTTTCTCTGATATACCTGTCATATATAGGATTCTGGCTTTACAGCTAGCGCCCTTTTGACAGGTCAAGACGAGGAAGCATGCTTTGTGCATCAGTTACCAGGGTGATGGAAGCTACCTCAAAGAGGGAAAATGTGGTGTCTACACCCTAGTTATACCTGGTGGACTAACCTGCTGTACTATAAGATAAGGAACCTCTTCAATGTGTGTAGTTAATACTGTAGTTTGATTGGCTGCATATATATAAATTCATTTAATATAAACCCCTCCTAATGTGTAGAGGATCGATTTGTGAGATTATGAGATTATTGCAGAAATACAGTCCACTTATCATTATACAAATTGCTATCGAAGTATATAAATTAACGTAAATATAAATTCATATAAATTAAATAAATATAAATCTCACAGGTCGGTTCCCACAGTCCCGCCTCTCAACCGTCAATCAACAGGTGTACAGGTTCCTAAGCCTATTGGGCTCTATCATATCTACACTTGAAACTGTGAATGGAGTCAGCCTCCACCACATTGCTTCGTAATGCATTCCATTTGTCAACCACTCTGACACTAAAAAAGTTCTTTCTAATATCTCTGTGGTTCATTTGGGCACTCAGTTTCCACCTGTGTCCCCTAGTGCGTGTGCCTCTTGTGTTAAATAGCCTGTCTTTATCAACCCTGTCGAGTCCTTTGAGAATCTTGAGTGTGGTGATCATGTCCTCCCTAACTCTTCTGTCTTCCAACGAAGTGAGGTTCAATTCCCGTAGTCTCTCCTCGTAGCTCATACCTCTCAGCTCGGGTACTAGTCTGGTGGCAAACCTTTGAACCTTTGAACCTTGTGTGTGTGTGTGTGTGTGTGTGTGTGTGTGTGTGTGTGTGTGTGTGTGTGTGTGTGTGTGTGTGTGTGTGTGTGTGTGTGTGTGTGTGTGTGTGTGTGTGTGATTTTGTATGTTGTGAACTTGTCTCCCAAGCACTTCCGTCTTCCTCACAGGAGTATTAAGATGGTCATTATTCCACCTTTATACTATTATTGAAGGAAAGTTAATAACATTTACGTCATAAACCCAAAGAAGTGTATGATTAAATATCAATGCTGTGGAGAGGGTGTGATGAATAAACTAGGCTTTAGCAAGAATAATAGAGACTGTTAGCAGAACAAACAAGGTAATGTGTATCTAACTTTTTTTTTTCAACAAGTTGTAAGGATGTTTTTTTCTGCAGGTAGTGTTTGTTGGTAGACATGCAGTGTGATACTTCACTGTTCAACATGCGGGAGCGGGTTAGGTTAGACAGACTACTGTTCAAAAAAGACCGACAACCAGTTACGGTGAGAGGACTACCCAGAAAAACAACCCACTGTTCAACATGTGATTGAGAGAAGGAGATAAATGTTTCAATTAATTTGTAGGAAAAAGTGTACTCAGTGTGTGTTTTATCTTTTTAATAAAGAATAAAATTATATAAATGTGTATACTTCCCCTAATCAGTATGTGTTTGGAGTCGTGTAAGAGAGGAGGAGACAGTGTCGGTGTGGACGTCTGCATGCTTAGACAGATATAGGTGACGCGGGCGACTGCAGAGGACACACATTCCTCTTTGTTTAGGTACGAGCCAGGACTAACCGCAACCTCCTACAGTGCCATAGCAGGCAAGGACTCACTAATTAAGCAGCAGTGGGTATGACGGCGATCCATTTAGTAATCACATCAATCACCAGTGGTTGGACAGCTCTCAACCGCAGCCTTGGTGCCTGCGTGGTAAGCTCTTTACAGTATGTTAAGCAGCCTGTCATTTAGTGCAGAGGTGGACATCGTGGGGAGCGGATGTGTCTCTCTCTCCCCGCTCATCGCCTCGTTACCTCTTAAGGAGGTGTTGTGAGAGGAGGACACGTCCGTTTAGCCCAGCTAAATGGCTGATCCCATCACTGAAATTTCCTACCATTTACGTGAGATGAAAAATATTTGTACATGTAAACACACACGGCATGTAATTGTTCTCTGTTTGTCTGTCTGTCTGTCTGTCTGTCTGTCTGTCTGTCTGTCTGTCTGTCTCTCTCTCTCTCTCTGTCTCTCTCTCTCTCTCTCTCTCTCTCTCTCTCTCTCTCTCTCTCTCTCTCTCTCTCTCTCTCTCTCTCTCTCTCTCTCTCTCTCTCTTAATATCCAACTGGTAGAGTAAAACCTCAGTAGAGCGGTGACATCCCCTGTCCACACTTAGCTTCTTCTTCACCTCTTGAAGCTTCCACCCAATTGTATGTGAGTTATAAATATCTACCTTCTAAAACAACTCTCCACACTGTCCTTATGGAGGGAGAGCTCTGTTTACTCCAACAGGAAGACTCTCTCCCCCCTCCCCCTCCCCTCCCTCCCTCTATACAAACTTAAATGGAGCAATAAAGTTCCTAACTGTCTGCACACACCATCTTTATTTGAGGGCAGAACTGTTCTCTTTTTTTTTCTCTCTCTCTCTTTCTCTCTCTCTCTCTCTCTCTCTCTCTCTCTCTCTCTCTCTCTCTCTCTCTCTCTCTCTCTCTCTCTCTCTCTCTCTCTCTCTCTCTCTCTCTCTCTCTCTCTCTCTCTCTCTCTCTCTCTCTCTCTCTCTCTCTCTCTCTCTCTCTCTCTTTCTGTCTGTCTCTTTCTCTCTCTCTCTCTTTCTGTCTGTCTCTTTCTCTCTCTCTCTCTTTCTCTCTCTCTGTGGCTCATCTGATGGCAGGAAACGAGTATCCTATCTATCCTGCTGTAGACTCCACCCCCCCCCCCCCCCTCTCCATTCTCACGCTGAGGAGCAAAAAGTGAGTGGGGCTTAATTCTCCTAATTGGTTCACTCATTCACCTAGGAGACCGACACACCTATAAAAGGGGAAGGAGTCCCCACCTCTCTCTTCACCTGACTCGTCGCCGGCCCGCACAACGTGAGTGGGCAACCCGTTCTCGCAAATTTAATAAGTCAATATTCACTTATTAAATATGTGCATAGGTGACATACTTAACATAATAGTTTCCCTTGAAAAGCTTCATAGAAAACACCGACCTTACCTAACCTACTTAGTATGTTAAGATAAGCATCTTATTGCTTCGTAATTACAATTATTACCTAACCTATACCTATAATAGGTTAAGTAACAATTGTAATTACGAAGCTATAAGATGCTAATTTTAACATACTAAGTAGGTTAGGTAAAGTCAGTGTTTTCTATGAAGCTTTTCAAGGGAAACTATTATGTTTAGTATGTCACCAATGCATGCAATTAATAAGTCAATATTGACTTATTAAATTTGCGAGAACGGGTTGGAGTGGGACGCGCACATCCTATTGAAATGTGAGGTTTACTACACGTAGATTTGTTTCATCTTTTACAACTACCCTTCTACTTTCTTAACTACTCCTCGACATCACTCCTCCCTCCTACCCATCCTCCTCCTCCTCACTCCCCATGGGCCCTCACCATCTCCAAGGGGGTGGAGCTTAACCCACTTAACTCATGGTGCGCCCCTCAGACATAGAGCACGCCCTAATTATCCACCTGGCCAACTGATCCATCTCATCTTGCACCAGCTGGCCAGGTGGACCGCAGGCTCTAAATCTCCCTACTCACGTTATGTGACAGTGACCCACCACCACCGTCAGCAGTAATGTGAGAGTGACCTACCAGCATCAGCAGTAATTTGAGAGTGACCTACCAGCATCAACAGTAATGTGTGAGTGATCTACCACCATCAGCAGTAATGTGAGAGTGATCTACCACCATCAGCAGTAATGTGAGAGTGACCTACCACCTCAGCAGTAATGTGAGAGTGACCTACCAGAATCACCAGAATGACCTGAGTCAGCAGTAAATTATAGAGTCCATTTCAAACTTGCTGGTTGAGACTGACATCCTATTACCCTTCCATGGAGCAATAGTTTGATCAAAATTCGCACTAGCCCGGTTGTATATCTAAGGGTATTGCTGGTCGGTGGGAACTTGCCCGGTCTTTGATTCGACCGAGAGCGTTCTTTACCCCACCGGAGAAGCACAGACACGCTACCACGTTTCACCTTTAACAAAATACTAGAGCCAGTCCAGTACTAGTCAGCGGCCTCACCAGAGATACGCGAGTCTCGCTCCACAGGTCAACATCAAGTAGGTCTGATAAGTGACTCATCTTTAATTAATATTGAAGTTATAACGTCATTACTATATAATGTTTCGAGTGAGTACTTGAGCACTGTGTCAGGTCCTGTTCAGCCAATACCTCGTCACAGGTGATGGTTACAGTCGAATGTTCGTTCCTTTGAATGTTTTTCATGTTAGAGCAAACGTGCTTTACAAATCATTACTTCTATAATTATAACTGTTGTAATATATTAATCATCCAAATTTTCCCTTTCCTTAATTGGAGATCTTGTTGCAGGTTAGAGTGGTCCAGCACTCAGCAAGTTGTTTTGTTGATAATGTTTAATACATAGATTATTACAGGACTTCAGTACTCGTCACTGACACACTTCAATTCAAGGCACTGTAACAGTTAAGTGACTGGACGTGTTTCTATAGATTTATTCAGAAATTAATAATATACCCTATTAATTCTTAATGTGTACTCATCTAATTTTCATCTCGCCCATGGTCCTATGATGGTTTAGATTAACAGATTTCTGGTATAGATTTTTTCTTTAAGAGTGACCTACCAGTGTCAGCAATAATTTAATAGTGATTTGCCCGCATCGTCATTAATGTTATAATAACCTACCCAACTTATCAATAGTGTGAGAGTGACCTACCCATATCAGTAATGTGAGAGTGACCTACCCACATCAGTAATGCGAGAGTGATCTACCTGTAAGACTTTTTTCTTTGACTTTTACTTGATAAAAAAAAATATTTCCTATTAATGTTATGTTAATATAACTACCTCGCATGGGAGGCAGACCTCAAACAGAAAGAACTGCTTACTAGCAGATTTTTAACTTCAAGCCTGAGACCATAGGAAATTTTTAACTTCAAGCCTGAGACCATAGGAAAAGCGGGAGGAGCCACTAGCCTTCCACCACACGGGTAAAAACCTGTCCACTTGGGCCATTGGCTCGTTTTAGTAATAACTAATAAAGGGTAACCGACGGGAACTCACTTCGAATTTCTTTGAAGTATGGTGCTATGAATTGTACTCGAGCTCTAGGAACAAACTCAATTTACACATAAGCATGCAAGGCGTTGCAGAACATGACAATTGGGACAATATGATTGGGGTATTTATCTTAAATGACTGTTTGTAGAACAATTACAATTTATTCAACAAAAATCCAGAATTACTACAACAACGAGTTTACGTTACTTTACTGTCTTCCTGTGGCACATTTAGCAACAGCTAATTCAACAGCCTGGTGGACCCACGGAATCCTTCCCGTCGTCGCTGACTGAATGATGACACTAACTGAACAGAGTGATGAGTCTGGCCCTAGCTTCGGTAGGGGACAGACATGTTGCCTCGGCGCTCCGGCTGTTGGTGTTGTTTGCCACTTTGGCCGGTTGAGGGCGGGTGTGTCTCTGCCTGCCTGTGCTGATGTGGAGTTCACCATGGGGTCCCCCTTCCCCCCTGTACTGCGGGCTCAGTCTGTGGGCCTCGAATTTTCCAGCCGGGCTGGGTACCCAGAGATAGCGCTGGTGTGTGAGTTGCTTCATATCCCTGTGTTCAATATTTATGGAGTCGAGCTGGTGACGGCACGTCGAGCGATATTGAAGTTCACAGAGGAATTGGCGTATCGCGACTTTCTCCGTCGATACGAGGGGCGGAAATTACCCTTGCCGGATGGTGCGGGCACTGTGTCACTCTCTGATCGGAGTGGTGCCCTCACTTACCTAAGTGTGCATGGGGCTCCATTGGAGTTTCCAGAGGGTCTGCTATGGCGGTACTTCAGCCGGTTTGGGGCAGTGGTTAGTGTGCGGGTGAACGTGGTGTCTTCCAGTCCACTTAAGGGTGTGAGGACTAACATTCGCACCCTGGGCATGAGGCTCCGAGAAGATATTCCGTCCTCTGTGCGTCTTCTGGGTTACAACGTTCGGGTGTTTTACGCCTGCCAGCCTCGGACATGTTATCGTTGTGGCCTCTTGGGCCATCAAGCTGCTGACTGTTCTGCGCCTGCCGTTGCACCCATGAACCTCTTCAGTGAGGAGGATTTTCTGCCGCTTTCTGTGGAGGAGGATGCGGTGGATGTGGACGTCTCTTCAGCCGCGGATGTGCCCCCTGTGTCGCCTGTTGCGTCGCCTGGTGCGCCCCCTGTTGTTGTCGCCTCTCCTCAAGAGGTTGTGTCGTCACATGGTGATCGTCCTGCTCCGACTAATGTCCCTGGGGTTCTTCAGACTGCCTTCTGCTCGATTCCCCCGGCTTCCAGTTCGTCCTCTGCTGCGTCTGACCCTGTCCCTGCACCCTCGCCATCTGTTCCTGCTGTGCTGGGTGATGGGGTGGATCCGGCGCTTTCTCCTGTGCCTGGCCTGGTGCCCCATGTGGTTGAGGATGCTGCCGTTCTGCGACGTGCATCGGTTCGCCCTGCTTGTGTTGCGCGTGTCTCTGAGTCAGCCTCCGGGTCTGATGATGTGCGGCCAGAGCCTAAGCGTTCCCGGCGTTCGTCTTCAGCGTGGGCTGACGTTGGCGATTTCGACACTTGTGGATCTGCCAACGGAGGGGTGGCTCCGGTTGCGTTGCATACTAAGGTGACGGCGGAGGTGCATTTGCCTGAGGATGCCAATGCCGGTGTTTTGGCCTTCACTTTAGATGTGGTGTCTGCGGTTCCTGCTTTGGGTGCGTCGCCTGCTTCGGATGGCTCTGGTTCTTCGTGGGGGGGGGGGGGGGGTGGTTCCCCCTGCTGAGGTTCACGGTGAGCGGGGTGGCCTGGTGATGCTGTTGTAAAAGACTGCTCACTCTGGAGGTTCTGTAACCCCTTCCTCGGTCCCCGTTTCATCGACAGCGGTCTCGACGCCTCTTCCGTCTACGGCCATCTCTTCAGTGTCTCCTGCGGTCTCGGTGGAGGCGTTACCATCTCGTCGATTGTCCCCTGCTCCTGTGCGTACGGCGACGCGGCCGATACGGCAGCCCTCGTACGCTTCATCGGTGTCGTCTGCTACCTTGAAGGACGTGGCTTGTGCTCCCCAGCCTCGTTATGCGACTTGCGCCAGTGAGCTTCAGGAGTGGCCCTTTCCGCCTGATCTGGAGGTTCCCGAGTTTAAGCTGGGCCCACGGCGGCAGGGGGATCGTCCCCCCACCAACATGGAGTATTTGATTTGGGAGGCCTATAAGCGAAGGTATCCTTGGGATTCGTTCCCTGAGAAATATATTCCTGTCTCTGAGAAATGTATTCCTCGCTTATGATTCCTTTGTGTATTGTTGGTTGTTTCCATTTGTGTGCATGGTTGTGGGGTGCGGGTCAGGTGTGTGTGTGGGTGGGGCAGGTTTGTTTCCCGGTTCCTGCGTGCTCCGGTTTATGATTGTGGGTTTGTGTGGCTTGTGTGTGTGTGTGTCCGGTTCCTGTGCGGTCCGGGGTTTGGTTGGTGTGTGTGTCTGGTTGTGGATGTCGTGTGCTTATGTTATGCTTTGTATTTCTATGTTTTTATGCTGTTGTTTGTGCGCTTGCTTGTGTCGTGTTGCGTGCCCTTCAGGCTGTTGGTGTGACCCAGTCTGGGTTTATGCTTTTTGTCGTGTTTTGCCATTGTGCTATTTTTATTATTATTATTATTATTATTATTATTATTATTATTATTATTATTTTCGTTTTGTGTTGGTGCCTCTCCGTGTGGGTTTGCGGTGCTGGTAGCCTTGTTCTGAATATTTCATGTTTTGGTGTGTATTTCTGTATTGTATTCAGCTGTGTTTTAACTTGCTTGTTGTGATTTGTTTGTAATTATTGTTGTTTTGTGGTCGGCCCTTCCGGCCGGCGTTTTTGTGTTTAGTACATTTGTTCCTTTATGTTTTTGCACGTTTGTGCTTTGTTATTTTGGTCTGTTCTATGTTATTATTGTTTACTTTTATTGTACTTATAAGCATGATTGCATGTAAAAATAAAAAAAAATAAAAACTGAACAGAGTGGTGCACACTGGTGACGCAAGCTTGCAATCAATATATGTCACGGCCCTCTCGATGAGCAATATACATAATCACAAATCTTGAATGACACTCACGGCCCTCCCAGTGAGGTACTAAGTAACTAGGCAGGTGATCTAACACTGATGACTTCCTATAAAAAACTTACGTTAATACTTGTCTCTCACGACAAACAATACTAGAAGTTTCACTAATTGAATTCACTAAGGGATATAATCACGTTAATCGACCGTCCACAGCGGTCAACAACAATTCAATTTACGTTAACACACTCGTGTCTAAACGACACTCAAATGACAACAATAACTCGAAAGCCCTTTAATTACATCACACTTGAGACGTTATTCATTCAGCGAGTAACTCCCAATTAATTAGTCACACCAACAGCTTATTAATTCAGACGAGTATTGATAGACACTGCTGTCGCCCAACTGACAGGTCTCTTTCTGGTCTTACGACAAAATTGCCTTAACGAGGCTTCTAGTACTCTACTTCACAAGGCTACTTACCCAGAGATAGCGCTGGTGTGTGAGGTGCTTCATGTCCCTGTGATCGACATGTATGGTGTCGAGCTGGTGACGGCTCGTCGAGCGATATTGAAGTTTACCGTGGAATTGGCATATCGCGAGTTTCTCCGTCGTTACGAGGGGCGGACATTTCCCCTGCCGGATGGTGCGGGCACTGTGTCACTATCTGATCGGAGTGGTGCCCTCACGTCCGTCAGTGTGCATGGGGCTCCATTGGAGTTTACAGAGAGTCTGCTACGGCGGTACTTCGGCCAGTATGGCGCAGTGATTAGTGTGCGGGTGAACGTGGTGTCTTCCAGTCCACTTAAGGGTGTGAGGACCAACATTCGCACCCTGGGCATGAGGCTCCGGGAAGATATTCCGTCCTCTGTGCGGCTTATGGGCTTTTACGTTTTGGG
This sequence comes from Procambarus clarkii, assembly GCF_040958095.1. Taxonomy (NCBI): domain Eukaryota; kingdom Metazoa; phylum Arthropoda; class Malacostraca; order Decapoda; family Cambaridae; genus Procambarus; species Procambarus clarkii. The sequence continues at coordinate 754,405 of NC_091181.1, read as the reverse complement.
CTTTGCGTTCGGGTATTTTACGCCTGCCAGCCTCGGACGTGTTATCGTTGTGGCCTCTTGGGCCATCAGGCTGCTGACTGTTCTGTGCCTGCCGTTGCACCCGTGAACCTCTTCAGTGAGGTGGATTTTCCGCCGCTTCCTGTGGAGGAGGATTCAGTGGATGTGGCCGTCTCTTCAGCCCCGGATGTGCCCCCTGTGTCGCCTGTTGCGCCGCCTGGTGCGCCCCCTGTTGTTGTCGCCTCTCCTAAAGAGGTGGTGGCGTCGCAGGGTGATCGTCCTGCTCCGACTTGTGTCCCTGAGGTTCTTCAGACTGCCTGCTGCTCGATTCCCCCGTCTTCCAGTTCGTCCTCTGCTGCATCTGACCCTGTCCCTGCACCCTCGCCGTCTGTTCCGGCTGTGCTGGGTGTTGGGGTGGATCCGGTGCTTCCTCCTCTGCCTGGCCTGGTGCCCTATGTGGTTGAGGATGCTGCCGTTCTGCGACGTGCATCGGTTCGCCCGGCTTGTGTTGCGTGTGTCTCGGAGTCTGCCTCCGGGTCGGATGACGTGCGGCCCGAGCCTAAGCGTTCTCGGCGTTCGTCTTCAGCATGGACAGATGTTGGCGACTTCGTCGCATGTGAATCTGCCGGCGACGGAGGGGTGGCTCCGGTTATGTTGCGTACTACGGTGACGGCGGAGGTGCATTTGCCAATGTTTCGGCCTCCACTGCAGATATGGTGACTGAGGTTCCTGCTTCGGGTGCGTCGCCTGCATCGGATGGCTCCGGTTCTTCATGGGGGGTGGTTCCCCCTGCCGATGTTCGTCGTGAGCGAGGTGGCCTGGTGATGGTGTTGAAAAAGACTGCTCGTTCTGGGGGTTCTGTAACCCCTTCCTCGGTCCCCGTTTCATCGGCTGCGATCTCGACGCCTCTTCCGTCTCCGGCCGTCTCTTCAGTGTCTCCTGCAGTCTCGGTGGAGTTGCCATCTCGTCGATTGTCCCCTACTCCTGTGCGTACGGCGACGCGGCCGTCTCGGCAGCCCTCGTACGCTTCAGCGGTGTCGTCTGCTACCTCGAAGGACGTGGGTTGCGCTCCCCAGCCTCGTTATGTGACTTGCGTCAGTGAGCTTAAGGAGTGGCCGTTTTCACCTAATCTGGTGGTTCCCGAGTTTATGAAGGGCCCGCGGCGGCAGGGGGATTGTCCCCCTACCGACATGGAATATATGATTTGGGAGGCCTACAAGCGACGGTATCCCTGGGCTGCGGAGACGTATGGTCTTGTCTCTGAGGAATGTGTTCCTCACCCGTGATTCCTTTGTGTGTTGTGGGTTGTTTCCATTAGTGTGCATGGGTGTGGGGTGCGGGTCGGGTGTGTGTGAGTGGGTGGGGTGGGTTTGTTTCCCGGTTCCTGCGTGCTCCGGTTTGAGGTTGTGGGTTTTTTGTGTGGCTTGTGTGTATGTGTCCGGTTCCTGTGCGGCCCGGGGTTTGGTTTGTGTGTGTCTGGTTGTGGGTGTCATGTTCTTATGTTATGCTTTGTGGCTCTATGGTTTTATGATACTGTTTGTGCGCTTGTTTGTGTGGTGTTGCGTGCCTTTCAGGCTGTTGGCGTGACCTAGTCTGGGTTTATGCTTTTTGTCGAGTTTTGCCGTTGGGCTTTTCCTTTTTGTTTATTGTATAATTATGTTGTTGTATTGTTAGTTATTTATTATTTACTTTTTTGTTTTTATGTTGGTGCCTCTCCGTGTGTGCTTTCGGTGCTGGTAGCCTTGTTCTGTATGTTTCAGGTTTGGTGTGTTATTTCTGTTTTGTATTCTGCTGTGTTTCACTTAATTATTGTATTCTGTTTGTAATTATTGTTGTTTTGTGATCGGCCCTTCCGGCCGGCGTTATTGTGTTTAGTACTTTTGTTCCTTAGTTTTGTCCGTTTGTGCTTTGTCTTTTTGTTCTGTTTTATGATGTAACTGTTTCCTTTTATTGTACTTATAAGCATGCTTGCATGTAAAAATAAAAAAAAAACTAAAAAAAAAAACTTCACAAGGCTACTCAACACTCTGTATAAACAACAACATCAACACTGTGTGAATTCACCAAGTAGCGGGTGCTAATTCTCTTTAATCAGCTACTCTAGTGCTTAATCCCCTGCCCGCAGATAGATACGATCAGTCCAACGAATTATGACAGCTATGACAGCTCAATTGACTTCGACCATGCCAGGTAGTCACCCCCCCCCCCCCCTCCCTTACGGTAAACAATTAATTAACGACGACTCATTAATTCGTTAACACTACGTTAGTCGTCCTTCCGACAATTCCTCACCACTGCGTGAACTCAATGTAACTGCTGTTAATTACTCAAATTAGCAAGAGGTGCTCAACTAACTGTCACGTGGACAGGTAACTGCAACCACAAATTTACGTTACTCACAATGCTGTACAACAAGACAACAATGACCTCGTTAAGCAATGATGTCCCGCAGTGACGTTAATGACTTAAATCCTTACAGAATCCTTCATAGTACACAATGCATTACACCAAGGACACAGCTGTCAACAGTTCACAACACGGTACAACACGGTACAACACGGTACAACTTTGCCGCCCACAGCTACTTGCAAACACTTCCTCAGCAAATTATGTCAATAATATTTCACGGCCCTAACACAACACACCAGTATATAAAAAAGTGCTGGCCAATATATAATATAAAATTATCAATTAACCACCCAGGGAAATCTCCCAATACACACTACGCTGCCGGAACAGGGACGCTCCGCAAAGATATCACATACACAGCACAATAGAAAAATGGAATACAAAAAAAAAATCACTTTCCTCCATCCTTGGAGATACAGAAAAATAAATAACAACTCCACACAACTGAATATGTCTATATGTCCTCTATGTCCGTACACATGTCTTCCCTCACAGCTGGGCCCCACTCCTCAACTTGATTGACGTTAGAACAGGTGTAACTCACACGTCTCCACTTCCCATCACCTCACAGGTGTTAAAAGGGATGATGGCAAACGGAACATTGGGTGCGAAGCCAGCTTCAGAGTTTTACACACCAAAACAAAAACGGGTAGTTACTCCATTTTCACCGACCGGTCTCACTAACAAACACACACATACGAAACTCCCCCCCCCCCCCCCACTACTTGCTGCTGCAGTAGGTGGTGAAGTAGGCGTTCTCCCACTCCGTACACATGGTCGACTGGACTATGGGGTGGCTGGTGCGGTGTCCTGACACACAAACCAGGGTGGCGGTGGCAGGTACTCCCCCGCGGCCTAGGCTCGGCAAGAACGAGGCGTGGGTGCGGCTGGTACACAAACACAGCTGAGATGGTTCCACGCCCTCAACACGGCGCGGTACAACACGGTACGGCGCTGTACGGCGAGGCACATGAAAATGACAAGAGTCCCCTCACTGTTCACTGGTAATTCTGTGGAATTATGAATTCAAGGTTTCCAACACAACACTTAAACTTTCACAAGTTCGTCTCTCCCAGGTACCTTGTAACTAAGGCACAATAGACGATATATGTCACTACCACATGTAGATATAATACAGCCTTCACAGTCCACTTTCTCTGGGTGGCGTCCCACAATCACGCAGGAAGGTATTCCCTGCCCCCTAAGTTCACACTCGTTAGCTTTATCACCGTTTTCCCTCTTCCATGATACCGGATTCTTATTCCCACGTCCCAGGATGATGGCTCGATGATCGATTTTGACTTTTGTGTCGTTGCAGGTGGTCTTTCCGGTGCTTGGCCTAGCACGAGTACGATACGTCCTCCTTCAGCAACAGACACTCGTTAATTATAATTTTGGCGCCAAGCGAGGGGCCCCACGATCGAGCGGGTACCCTCAGCTCCTTCCAACAAACACAGCGAAGCATCTCAGAAGGCTTGGAGCGTCGGCCACTCTCGTTCTACCAATGCGACGCTGTTTCCCCTGGTACGAGGGAATCACGAGAGAGGGGTCAGCCTACAACCGTTAACCCCCAAACTCCCCTCTCCACTTGAACTTGTACAAAATTCTACCTGAAATCTGCTATAACTTTCTTTACAGACTTGATACAGCAGCTCCAGTAGCCTTAATGACTAGCACTCACCCAGGGCTATCCGTAGACACCCCACACGACTGTGCAAGAGTTGTACTTCTTCATCTGGTGCTACGGTGCACACCTACTGTGCACACATTTCAGTGCACAAGGGAGCTAGAAAAATTCATCTCCTGACACTACCCACATCATTAATGTAAGAGTGACCTATCCACATCAGTAATTTGAGAGTGACCTACCCATATCAGTAATATGAAAGATGTGAGAGTCTATGAAAGCACAAGGTTTAGGCATAGCTAATTATAGAACAAGCCAAGCTTTCTCGAGACAGAGAGATTGTCTAATCAGCATATTACGACCATTTTGTGAACCACCTTCCCAGAGAGTCCTCTCTCCATAAATGAATTCATATCAGGATATGTAATTACATCTAACAGCTATAAGCATATCATTTTTATATGCCAAAATAAATGCATATACTCAATAAATAATTGTTTAGCCAAATATGTTTGAGTAACATTTGTATAAATGGATTCTTAATTAAACAGACAGAGCAACCTATGCCCAGCCTTGGGGTGGATGATTACAGTGGCTAGACGCTGTTACGACAGGAGTGTAAACATTACTCCGCCACATGATTTTCCAGGGGCCTCGTCGGCGGCTGTTGGGTGCAGACGTGTCGTTCATAGCGCTCGCCAGTTGCACCCTAGTAGCTGTGTGAGGAGGGTATCTGTGACGGCTGTGGGGGTGTTGTTCCCCGTGTGGGCGTGGTACGCCTGTTGAGGAGACATGGGGACTTACTGGCCTCCATTGAAGAGGACCTCGTCGGCTGGAATGGCTTTTACGGTGCCAGAGGACCACTTCTTGGTTGGTGTTGCCCTAGTGGATGTTCTACAGGTGCAGTTGTCGGAATTGCTGGGCATCCAGCTGCTGCAGAGGAACTGCGCCCTGGTCAAGTTTCGCCATCAGGCTGCATTTCAGGCATTTCTGGGGCGGGGTGAGGGGCATGTTTACCCTCTCCCTGATGACGCTGGTTCTGTTAAGGTAGTGAACCTCAGCGTCGCCTTGACGTATGTGTCGGTGCGTGGTGCCCCATTCAAGTTTAACGACGATCTCCTAACAAGGTACTTGCAGGGCACTGTGCTGGGATGCTTGACGGCTCTCGCACCTGATCATGTCATTTAAGAGTAGTGTTCCGTCCTCTGTGTCCGTGTTGGGTTACACGCTCCGCTGCCTGTATCGGGGGCACCCGCGCACCTGTTACAGGTGTGGTAATGTGGGTCATCTCACTGCTGCGTGCGACGTGGGAGCAACTGGCAGGTGCATGTTTTTCGTGAGGACAACTTTCCACCCCTGTTGACTTCGGACGCTTCTGAGGATGGAGTGAGTGCTGTGCCTGAGGCGCCTGATTGCCTGTCTGCTGCTCCGCCTGTTGAGGCGAGTTCTACGGCCTGTGCGACACGTCTGGTGACTGCTGTGGCCCCTGGGGTTGTTGAGCCGGTGTGTGTGGGTGTCGGGCCTGCACTGCGTGTAGTGGAGGATGTCCCAGTAGAGGTCTATGTCCCACCCCCGTCTGTGGCTCCCGGTGACGCGGGTTCTGCTGTTTTGGAGGGGGAAGGGCTTCGGCAGGAGGTGATACCTGCCATGTCTGTGTGTGTTGGCGAATGTAATTCTGCTCTTTCCATCCCTTTGCAGAAGTGTGCACGTCGGTGTTCTGAGGCTGTTTCCCTGGACGATGTGGACAGTGTGGGTGATGTTGCCTCTGTGGACTCTTCGGACGGTGCGGATGTGAAAATGGTGGCTGTGCCTGCTGAGGGGCCTGCTGGGAGTGGTGTGGTGCGGCGGGCTCGGAGTGTGTCTCCCCTTCGTGGTGTGCCTTGGGAGATGGTGGGGGAGTATGGTGCTCTGGCGTCCCCCGCCGTGGATGATGATGCTGTGAGGGGCTCCGAAGTTGCTACCTGTGTCCCCCCCTCCTGAGTCTCCTGCTGTTGGATCTCCACAGTAGGGAATTACCCCTGATGATCGGGACCTCGTCGTGGTTTTGCGGAAAGATGTGCGCTGGGGGGCCTCGGCTACTGTCCTAAGTGGTGGGGTCTATGCCGCGCCTGCATCCCCCTGCGGTTCTCCCTCCTTCATTGCCTCGGTCTGGGGGGAGCCTAGTCCCAACTGCTTGGGTGGTGCCCTGTGAGTGTCCAGTGTTGGGCCCTTATCGGGATGCCCGTGTGCTTCCGATCCCATGGTGCTCGTCCACTGTCTGGGTGTCGCAGGTGAAGGAGTTTGTTTATAGGGTGCCGGATAAGATATCTCAGCCGAGGGCACCGCCCTGTGGTCGGGTGCCCTCCGACACGTGGGTGATTTGGGAAGCATACTGCTTGCGCTTTCCGATATACAAGTTCCCAGAGAGATATCAGTTAACGTCTTGCGCACAACGCTACGCCGTACGTGAATCAGCTGCGTTGTGAACTTGTCACCCCGCCCTACGGTGCGGGGAGTCTCCCTCTGATGTCCACCTCTGTTCGTCGCCGCTCCTCTTTCTACGGTCCGGCGACACATCTTACACATTTGACTTTCTTCTCCTCCTTAACATCATCGCCTCTCCTTACATCTGTCCTGGTGCAGTTATCAGGAGGGTACAACCTTCATGCAAACTGCACCTATTCTCAAGAAGAAGAAGAAGAAGATTTTCCAGTTAGTTCAAGCTGCTTATTGCCACCATTTAACAACCAAGCACTCGATTGGTGGTATAAACTGCGTGTACAATGTGCATATTAAGCAAGAGACTCTGTATAAACTAATATAAATGTCTTGACACAGTGAAGAGAACGAGGACAGCTCTTCCACAGCCGCATTGCCTTCCCTCTCTCACACAGGGACAAGTGTTTGTGCAACATCACCACAGCAGTGACGCTCACCCTCCAAATAGAGAGTAACCAATAATCTGCCACAACAGTAAGACACTCTTTTTAAATGAAGCAAGTGTGTGTCTTAGCATGAACTGTGAGTGGAATGTGAACAACGCCTGAAGCCAGTAGCCAATATAGTTCAATAACCCACCTCAACATCAGTAGTGAACAACACTACAAACTCTGGCCCTACAAGAGGGCTAAAATCTTAGTAACATAAGAGCTCTGTGCCTACATCTTACTAAAATAAAGGGAAGGTTGGTGGTGTAGCAACAGTAATTGGATCAAATTCTTTGTGCCACTATTTCTATTATATTGCCGGTGCTGTTATTACCATGAGCTTACGAGCTCACTACAGTAAGTAGATTACTTAAAAACAAATTAATTTGCAATTAAACATTGCAAAATTAATGAACAAATTAATACAATTAATAAACAATGATTAATAAGCTAATTAATAAACAAATCTCTATATAAATAAAAATGGAAATGTTCGTTTGTTCAAAATTGCTAATCTCCGAAAGTTCTTCACTGATTGCTTTGAAATTTTCACATAACGTTCCATTCGCATCCGAGTGGGCTTTTATATTCATATTATATTGATGTCACGTTTGTGACGAGAAAAAACATGCATTTTTTTAAACACTGTGTTTTCATGCTTTTTCATGTGAGGAAAATCTTCAAAACCCCTTTACCGATTACCTTGAAATTGTAACATAACGTTGCATACGAATAGGAGTGTGATTTTATATACTAAATATATAGATGTCACACCTTAGCCAGGTATAAACATTTTTTTGAAAAACAGCGCCATCTGTTGGACACTGGACACTGTTGGACAACACACACTGTGATCTCAGAAAGTTCTTCACCGATTGTTTTGAAATTTTGAATATGCATATGTTTTCATATACTTACTATATAGATGCCACTCCTGTGACAGGTAAAAACATGTTTGTTTGAAAAACAGCACCATCTGTCGCACATAAAAACAGCACACGCTATGCTAAATATGTTATGATTACATTTCAATGTTTCCAGTTATATTGATAAATTGAAATTTCAAAGATTTTTATTTATTTTCATTTTAATTTAATTATTTTGTGGCATTGGCATTGCAATTGAGCTGCGTTGTTTACCATGTCGTTTATTTCGTGAGTATAAATATTGATGCCACACATGTGACAGGTAAAACCATACTTAAAGAAAAAAATCGGCGCCATCTGTTGCACGTAAGAGCAACATACATCATACTAAATATGTTATGATTCCATTTCAATGTTTCCGATTGCACTGATAAAAGGATTTTCATAGATTCAGAGTTTTTTATTTTTATTTAATTATTTTGTGTAATACTGGCTTGGAATTAAGCTGAATTTCATGGGTATTGTTTATTTTTTTCATTAAAATTTCTTAACTGTTATTCTTATTTTCAGTGATGGAAACATCAGATCATTTGGGAATGCATTGGACGAGGGAGTGGGATATGGTTGAGAGGAAAAGGGGACAAGGGAGAGGGGGAGGACGAGGGGATGGTGGGGGACGAGGGGACGGGGGCATGGAGAATGGTGGGGAGGACAAGAGGACAGGAAAGTGAGGGATGGTGGTGACGAAGAGGGGACAGGGGTGGGGGATATGGAAGGGAGGACGAGGGGACGGGGGAAATGGTGGGGAGGATGAGGGAATGGTGACGTGAGGAATGGGGGGAGGAATAGGGGATGGGGGAGGGGAAAATGGTGGGGAGGACTAGGGGATGGGGGAGTGGGGATTGGTTGGGAGGACGAGAGTATGGGGGAGGGAGGAATAGTGGGGAGGACTGGAGAACAGGGGAAGGTTGCTGTGGCTCAGCAACTCACATGCATTGCTGAGCCACAGCAACGTGTGGCCGGGTACAGCTAGTTAATAAATAAATTAATAAACAACATAAACAATTGCAATAGACAAATTGACATCATTACATAATCTTGTAATTGTTTATAATAATTCTGATGTGACAAGATATGTGATCAATTCATAATAGTGATCATAAGAATTCTTATGTGATCAAAAGGATAGGCTAGAATAATGTAACCATATCAGCGGTAGCTGCATTTTCCATATTTTTTTTACTGTCAGAGGTTGTACCTCTGGCTAGCTTACACACGATTGATAGAGGAAGCAGTTCACCATTTTGCTTTCAGGAAATTTCAGAGAGTGCACAGGAATGCACGAAATTCTAGTTTTCTAAATATAGCAGCTAGAAGGTCGAAATTAAGTGTCTTTGAAAAGCAGACACCCCTAAGCTGTCCAGAAAACTCACGGTGGCCGCCGTAGCATTACTGAGTAAATAGTTATAGCATTACCATGATTGTAAGCATCTGGCGGCTAAGAGACAGGCGAGGAGGTAGGTGCCTGTAAGCTGGTGTCCCTAACAGTTTTTCGTTGGCCTTAGGGTGGGCCTCACCGACTGGTGCTTCTCATTGTTCGAGGTATTATTGGGCCTCCTAGATGCCGTCACCTGATTGTCCCTCTCAAAAGACAAGGGGGATGCCGCCGACACCACGGGCACACCATAGCCCGTGCTTCATAGACATTTCGTTCTGAGTAGCTAAATCTAAAACAACAGCTGCCGACACCTTCCCGCTCAAAGAAGAGGGAAGGTATCGGATTCTGAGAGCGATCCTGGGCTGTGTAGACGGTTGTCCTGATTTCGGCCAAAATCAGGGTAATTTCCTATCATAGGTTTGTAGTGAGTGATCTGTGTTCATCTGTGTTATAAGGAGCGATCCGTCACCATATCGCTAAATAAACTGTGTGCAAGGTATCTAGAAATACGACTCCGATATTTTGAGTTCACAAGTCTGAGTGAATTAACATAAAATTGGGGACAGTGTGGATTCTGTTTTATTTCGTCCATTGTGCTGTCCACCCCGTGTGTTTATCACATGGTGTCCATTTATGTTCCACCAGCAGAGATCGGCTCTCTAAATTCTCACCCCGTGTGTCCTCTGAAACGCACCTCTGCCTCCCCCAGTTATCTTGGGGGCAAAGGATGCTCGTCCTTGTAGTCCAGTGGCTTGCTACCTCACCCGCTCGCCACCTCCACAATCACTCCTCACCTCCATCCGTAGTCCCTGTTTACGAGGTTTGCCTGTGTAGTGTTCGATCTTCAATCAACAGCGGAATTCTAGTGAACATGGTAGAGTGTGATGAATGTATACCGGTATACCGTTTTGGCGTAAACCCTATATGATGTTCTGGATACTTGGACTCGAGCCAATTTCATAGCAACACACACCAATACAAATTCTTTGGTGTGAGACCCCCTAGAGCTACTCTGACAATTGCCCTCAGCAGTTACAGAAGCTCCACGACCCAGTGGATCATAGAGCGTCAAGGTTTTGGACGCTGGTGGCAGCTCTACGCCACCTACGTCAGTCTTTAAGTAATAAGCAGTCTTTACAGCATTTGTTTGTTGTCAGTGCAGTCCTTTCTGACTGAGGTCACTTGTATTAATGCCATTCCCCGTAGGCAGTAATCTCACATATACAAAGTGGTAAGTGTAGATTTTCTCATTAAACAATAAATGAAAGCAGCCCCATTTCCATTGGAAAACTCTGAAAACTGAGCCAATTAGGGAACACAGAATAAATACAGTCCACTACCCCAAGAAGAAAACAACAGTTTGCTCCCTTATTTGAGGGAGTCAGAAGTTAAAGAAATCCCACATTTTTGGTCATTCGAACCGGATACTGGAGTATCATACTCCACAATCACAATAAGTCCTTTTACAGACCGAGCTGTGGACTACCATATTCCACATTAGGCTAACTTAACCTAGTATAAAACCTAACTAGCCGAACTTCACCTAAAGTGACTTAGCTAGCTAGTTCAGTGAAAAGACAAACAAAAGTAACTACTGTTAATTGCAAGGTATACATCCTTTAGGTAGCTACGAACACAACAATAGTTGGCTTCATAACAAATTAAAGGCAACTGCTTATGATTAACAGAAAAAACCTGTTACATTACATTTTTTACTTATTTGTGTATAAGCATCAGTAAAGTGCAACTTTTCATTTTTGTACTTTACTATAAAGTGTGCATTACTGTGAAATTTGTTCTTAGCCTTATTTTTAACCTAAACCTTAAGTAATTACAGTAAATTAACATAGAATAAAGCTGACCATAAGTGGGGTGGGAAGTAAAATACCAGAAGATATTAATAGAGTTAGGAAAACTTTTTCTTAGTTGGTGCATACGGGGTGCATTTTCACATTTAATACAAAATGTTACATTTTTTATGACAGAAAAGTTCTATTACCCAGATTCTGGTGTGGTAATGAGGAGCGAGCTTCAGTAATTATATCCTATTAACAAAACTGAAATAGCTCTTGGGCTGCAAGGGGTCTTCAACACCCACAGACGCAACAAAAAAAAATTCACAAAAACTTCTTTTTCTTTTAATCACTTTATTTGTGTTCCCCGAGCACAGGAAAAATAATAAAAAATTTAATTGGTCTTACCAATGACGTAAATGAGCCGAGAAGTTGGCCAATGACGTCACGATTCATTTTCGCTGGAGCGCTGAGCGCCTGAGCTGAGTCAGGCGCAGCAGAGAAGGAGCCCGAGTTGCCGCGAATTACTTTCGTGGTTTTATTTACAGTATCTATGGCGTATTTTACACCCATTTTTTCACTGGTGTGATTCAATATGTTCTCACATAACGATTTATTATCATACAACTATTGTCAATGTATAATATATCCACATATTATTGTCACAATTATTTGCACAAAAATGTCTTATTTTTCAATAAAATATACTATTTCTTATGATTTATTTTCAATATTTACACCCACTTATTCTGTATTTACATGATTTTACACCAGTCTTGAACATTTAGAAGTCATCAAGACTGTGATACTCGTCAAAACATTTGTCATAGAACAGAGGGACCTGACACGCTGTGCAACATGTCATCACCATTTTTGGGACTCCTGGTTCAACCTTGAAGCCGAGCGGATGTCTGGATACCTCCTCTGCCTGGGGGACACCTGATCACGTCTTGTTTCGCGTTTTTTTGCTACTGCCGTTTGGCATCCCTTTTCAGCGGTCCGGTTGTACGACGCCTGGCGCACATATCGCCTTAGGTTACAGGATTGTTGATAGATTTTTTGGGGGGGACGTGTTCTGGCTGGTTCTCCCGGCAGGGTGACAGTGTTCGGGGACCGGCTTGGCCGAGAGGTGCCGGGGGTTGGCGGGTCTTGGTGGGCTCCTGGTGTGCCCACGGTCGTGGTGGGCGGCTGGCTTCTGCTCTACCGGAGGACACTGGATGACTTTTTGCGTTTTAGTTGGGGGCAGTTTTGGTTTTGCTACCTGGTGTTCTCTGTGTGGAGCGGGGCCGGTGCTTGTCACCCTGAGGGACTCCTGGGTCTCCCCAATCATCTGCCTGACTGTGCGTTTATTTGCCGTATGGCATATTAGTTTCTAGTGATTGGCGTCACTCATTTTGCGATTTGGATTGGCGTTCCACCTTTCCAGGCTTTGCGATTCACCCTTAACGGGTACGCCGGGGCCTATCCGATCCCACGATCGTCGTCGCCCCTAAATCAACACGACTACAACATCACCATTTTTCGTTTCTGTTCCCTCTTGGTTGTTGTCTTGCATACAATGCACTCACACTGGCCAACAGCACGCTTTGCAGTTGGTGGTAAATACCTTAGATTGTGTGTGACAAAGGCATCCTTGAAAGCGAGCATGTGTGCTGGAGCATGGTGCAATACCGGGTTCAGAATGGGCCTCTGTATGCCAGGAATTACTTTGCCAAACTCACTAGTAATTGTGTTTACTACTGTAAAAGTGAACGCAGGGAAATTTCGTTTACCACCTGTTTTGACCAGATACATATTGTAACTGTTCAGCATTGTTACATCAACAAGGTGGAAAAACATTTTCTTGGTCCCCTTCATTGTTTTCCGCACACACTCTACTGCCCCCACCATCATATCACATTTATCCACGAAACGCATGTTGATGTCATAGTCCAAGACACAATCTGGCTTATAGATTATTTGTTTTGTTGTTCTGTTCACCTTGCCACTGTCCATCATTGTATCATGGTGAATGGTGGTCAACATGTTCACTTCACGCGTGTCTTTGGACGCCTCCTGTACCGTTGGGGCTGGGGACGCCTCCTGTACCGTTGGGACTGGGGGAAGCCCCCTGTACCGTTGGGGCTGGGGGACGCCGCCTGTACCGTTGGGGCTGGGGGACGCCTCCTGTACCGTTGGGGCTGGGGAAGCCTCCTGTACCGTTGGGGCTGGGAAGTCTCCTGTACCGTTGGGACTGGGGGAAACCCCCTGTACCGTTGGGGCTGGGGGACGCCGCCTGTACCGTTGGACTGGGGGAAGCCCCCTGTACCGTTGGGACTGGGGGAAGCCCCCTGTACCGTTGGGACTGGGGGAAGCCCCCTGTACCGTTGGGACTGGGGGAAGCCCCCTGTACCGTTGGGACTGGGGGAAGCCCCCTGTACCGTTGGGACTGGGGGAAGCCCCTGTACCGTTGGGACTGGGGAAGCCCCCTGTACCGTTGGGACTGGGGGAAGCCTCCTGTACCGTTGGAACTGGGTGAAGCCCCCTGTACCGTTGGGGCTGGGGGACGCCGCCTGTACCGTTGGGGCTGGGAAGCCTCCTGTACCGTTGGGGCTGGGGAAGCCTCCTGTACCGTTGGGGCTGGGGAAGCCTCCTGTACCGTTGGGGCTGGGGAAGCCTCCTGTACCGTTGGGGTTGGGGGACGCCTCCTGTACCGTTGGGGCTGGGGACGCCTCCTGTACCGTTGGGGCTGGGGACGCCTCCTGTACCGTTGGGGCTGGGGACGCCTCCTGTACCGTTGGGGCTGGGGAAGTTTCCTGTACCGTTGGGGCTGGAGACGACGTCTGTTCCGTTGGGGTTGGGGACGCCGCCTGTACCTTTGGGGCTGGGGACGCAGCCTGTACCGTTGGGGCTGGGACGCAGCCTGTACCGTTGGGGCTGGGGGACGCAGCCTGTACCGTTGGGGCTGGGACGCAGCCTGTACCGTTGGGGCTGGGGACGCAGCCTGTACTGTTGGGGCTGGGACGCAGCCTGTACCGTTGGGGCTAGGGACGCAGCCTGTACCGTTGGGGCTGGGGACGCAGCCTGTACCGTTGGGGCTGGGGACGCAGCCTGTACCGATGGGGCTGGGGACGCAGCCTGTACCGTTGGGGCTGGGGACGCAGCCTGTACCGTTGGGGCTGGGGACGCAGCCTGTACCGTTGGGGCTGGGGACGCCTCCTGTACCGTTGGGGCTGGGGGACGCCGCCTGTACCGTTGGGGCTGGGGACGCCGCCTGTACCGTTGGGGCTGGGGGACGCCTCCTGTACCGTTGGGGCTGGGGACGCCGCCTGTACCGTTGGGGCTGGGGGACGCCTCATGTACCGTTGGGGCTGGGGGACGCCTCCTGTACCGTTGGGGCTGGGGGACGCCGCCTGTACCGTTGGGGCTGGGGGACGCCTCCTGTACCGTTGGGGCTGGGGGACGCCTCCTGTACCGTTGGGGCTGGGGGACGCCTCCTGTACCGTTGGGGCTGGGGGACGCCTCCTGTACCGTTGGGGCTGGGGACGCCTCCTGTACCGTTGGGGCTGGGGGACGCCTCCTGTACCGTTGGGGCTGGGGACGCCGCCTGTACCGTTGGGGCTGGGGACGCCGCCTGTACCGTTGGGGCTGGGGAACGCCGCCTGTACCGTTGGGGCTGGGGGACGCCGCCTGTACCGTTGGGGTTGGGGGACGCCGCTTGTACCGTTGGGGCTGGGGACGCCGCCTGTACCGTTGGGGCTGGGGGACGCCTCCTGTACCGTTGGGGCTGGGGGACGCCTTCTGTACCGTTGGGGCTGGGGGACGCCTCCTGTACCGTTGGGGCTGGGGGACGACGCCTGTACCGTTGGGGCTGGGGGACGCCGCCTGTACCGTTGGGGCTGGGGACGCCTCCTGTACCGTTGGGGCTGGGACGCCGCCTGTACCTTTGGGGCTGGGGAACGCCGCCAGTACCGTTGGGGCTGGGGGACGCCGCCTGTACCGTTGGGGTTGGGGGACGCCGCCTGTACCGTTGGGGCTGGGGACGCCTCCTGTACCGTTGGGGCTGGGGACGCCGCCTGTACCGTTGGGGTTGGGGGACGCCACTTGTACCGTTGGGGCTGGGGACGCCTCCTGTACCGTTGGGGCTGGGGACGCCGCCTGTACCCTCATCGTCCACCTCACAACGCCTTAACCAGCCACAATTCCCCTCGCCTTCTTCCCGGCACCAGCTTTCCCCTCATTCTTCTCTTTTTACTCCCCCTCCGCCCTTTCTCCTGTTTCCCCCTATTTCATACGTCCCTCCTCACCTCCGTCCCCCGTCTTCCCCCCCCTCTTTCCCCCCCTCTTTCCCCTCTGTCCCCCCTCTTTCCCCTCTGTGTCCCCTCCCGCTCTCTTTCTCCGCCCTGCGAACTGGCAACACCACCGAGCGGGTCTGGAAGAAAATAATGAGATGTATTGAGCAGGGTGACGTGTGTGTGTGTGTGTGTGTGTGTGTGTGTGTGTGTGTGTGTGTGTACTCACCTAGTTGTACTCACCTAGTTGTACTCACCTAGTTGTGTTTGCGGGGGTTGAGCTCTGGCTCTTTGGTCCCGCCTCTCAACCGTCAATCAACAGGTGTACAGATTCATGAGCCTATCGGGCTCTGTCATATCTACACTTGAAACTGTGTATGGAGTCAGCCTCCACCACATCACTTCCTAATGCATTCCATTTGTCAACCACTCTGACACTAAAAAAGTTCTTTCTAATATCTCTGTGGCTCATTTGGGCACTCAGTTTCCACCTGTGTCCCCTTGTGCGTGTTTCCCTTGTGTTAAATAGACTGTCTTTATCTACCCTATCAATCCCCTTCAGAATCTTGAATGTGGTGATCATGTCCCCCCTAACTCTTCTGTCTTCCAGCGAAGTGAGGTTTAATTCCCGTAGTCTCTCCTCGTAGCTCATACCTCTCAGCTCGGGTACTAGTCTGGTGGCAAACCTTTGAACCTTTTCCAGTTTAGTCTTATCCTTGACTAGATATGGTCAATGTGTGTGTGTGTGTGTGTGTACTCACCTAGTTGAGCTTGCAGGGTCGAGCATCTGTTCTTAAGCCCCGACTTTCCACCATCATTAATTCAATGCATTGACTCTCTCTCACTCATTTTTTTACCATATTTATATTAAAAGTTGTATGTGGATATGGCTTGGACAACCTCTTCGTCTAGTTTGTTAGCTACGGTCTCGCTTCATGCAGGTCAGCGTTCAATCCCCGACCGTCCAAGTGGTTGGGCACCATTCCTTCCCCCGTCCCATCCCAAATCCTTATCCTGAGCCCTTCTCAGTGTTATTTAGTCGTAATGGCTTGGTGATTTCCTCTAATAATTCCCTTTCCTTCCGTGTTCCACTTATGACTAAGACTGAAAATGTTCTTTCTGACATGTCTGTGGCTCATTTGCGTTTCCAATTTCCAATTATGTTCTTTCGCTCTACTGTTCATTAATTTAAATTTGGTTTCCATATCTATTTTGTCAATCCCCCGTTAGTATCTTGTACGTCGTTATCATGTCCGCCCTATTCTTCTTTCCTCCAGTGTAGTGAGGTTCAGTTCCCTCAGTTTTCATAGCTCAGTTCCCTTAACTCAGGAACGAGCCTTGTTGTATTACTTTTAACTTTTTTTAGTTTTGTTTAGTGTCTTCAGGTAAGGGTTCCATGCCGGGGCAGCATGCTCAATAACAGCTCTCACATGGGATGTGTACAGCTCTCACAAGGGTTCTTTGTCCAATCTGCTGAAGGCTAACTGGACGTGTGCCAGTATGGCATATGCTGCCCTCGTTATCCTGCTGATGTGTGCCTCTGGTGATAGCTCTTTCCTTGTGTCCACTACTAAGTCTTTCTCTCTCTCAGAAGTTGGAAGTTGCCTTCCCTTCATCTTGGACGGTATATGAGGTCTCCTTGCTCCATCTCTTCATAACCTTGCATGTGTCAGGGTTAAAGTCTATTAGCCATTTCTCACATTTCTTATCTCTGAAGATTGTTTAAGTCATCCTGTAATGGTGTACAGTCCTCCTTAGTTCTGATTCGTCTCATTAGTTTAGCATCGCCAGTAAACATGGATAAGTTGACCAAACCACACACTAGAAAGTGAAGGGACAACGACGTTTCGGTCTGTTCTGGACCATTCTCTAGTCGATTGTACATGTATAAGGATGAGCTGTACCTCGCTCCTTTACATACATTAGGAACAAGATGGGCCCTATTACCGAGCCTTGAGATACTCCACTCATTACTTCTCTACATTGTGATAGTTCTCATCATACTATGACTCTTTTGCCTTCTTCCTGGTAGGTACTCCTTCACCCACGTTAGTGCTCTTCCCGAGACACCAGCCTGGTGTTCCAGTTTGTATTGGAGTCGCTTGTGAGGAACAGTGTCAAAAGCATTCTGGCAGTCCAGGAAAATGCAGTCATCCCAGCCCTCTGTATCCTGTTTGATCGTTGTCATCTTGTCTTTGAACTCTTAATAAGTTAGTCAAGCAAGATTTTTCTTTGAGGCCATGTTGATGCGTAGAAAAAAAAGTGTTCTAAATGATTGACGAACTTCATCTTGAATAGTCTCTCTAATATCTTACAAGGAATACTTGTTAGTGATACCAGTCTGTAGTTCAGTGGCTCCTGTCTTCCTCATTTCTTATATATAGGTACCATATTTACCACTTTGGAGGAACCGGGAAGTTCCCCCATTTCCAGTGAGGAGTTGAAGACTATAATAAGGGGTCCACACAGTGCTGCAGCTCCCTCTTCTAGGACCCATGGTGAGATCTTGTCAGGACCTGTGGCTTTCATCACATCAAGCTCCTCCAGTGGGTTCTTGACGTCCTCTAGTGTTACTTCTATTTCAAATGTTTCTTCTAACACCTCCATTAGAGCTGTTGATCTGGGGGACAGTTCTGGTTCAATCTTAAAATCTTCCTAGAAGCTTTTATTGAGTTCTTTTACTGTTATGAATTCCAAGAGCTTCATGACCTAGATTATGTCTAGGGAGAGTTAACTCTCCCTAGACACTGTCGTCCCTGTGGGAACAATTGTTCCCCATCCAGACATGATGTTGGCTAAAACTGGATGTATAACACTGTCGTGTATACCAAGGTTGTATGAGAGAAGAAGTATGGTTGAGGCCTTTTGTGTGTCAAAATCAGGGCAATGTATTAGGTGGACAGAAAGATGGCGACAGCGTGGGACCTTCCAAGAAGGAAGGAGTTCGATGATGTCATTACTGACCAATGAGGGAGGAGCAAGGCCGTGACGTGTCACGGTCTGTGAAGACGTCAGTTGGGAGTGTGGGGTCGAAGAGGTCACACGCTGCTCTTCGCTACTTCAAGTTAAAGGTACAGTGTCTACGTGTCCTGGTGAAGGAAGTACCGATCTGTGGAGCCAGGAGTGACGTTCACAAGCCAAGGAGGAGTAGGAAGGTCCTCTGGTGTCCCCCGTGGTCACCCTACAAGAGGTTTTGCTCGTCGCAAGTGAGGACGGCGTCACGGGTGAAGCAAGGCTGGTGCCTGTGGCTCGCTCCCACATGCAAGTCAGGAACAGGAATTTCGACAGTGGCAGTCGAGAGAAGATTTGTAGACGACCTGGAGGGAGGTAAATCCCAGGCGCCATCTTGATTTGTGGAGGCCAGTGTCGTCGCACTACGAATCTTGCGGTAAGAACTTTTTGTTTGCCACAGTTTGCCATGTACAGTGAGGTGAAGTGCTCAGTGATTTATAATAATGCTTAGTGACCTTAGTGAATCATGTTTATTGTGAAGAAAAAGTAATATTGGGGGATTTGAGAGATGATAGCATGATGGAGGCAAGATGCTCACTCGTTGACGGTCGGTGAAGAACTGACTAGGTGAAGGGTGATCAGTGTGGCGTCGCCCGCTGCGGGGGAGTCCTCTTGGCAGTACGGGGACTGCCAGATTCACTAGCAGGTAGTGATATTTTTTTTTATTAATACATTAGGTACATCAACATTTGTGCAGCTGCCGTAGACTATATGAAGGGGAGTACAGTGTGTGTCACAAAGCTAGCTACGTGATGCTAAAAAATCTCCATCACACAGGATGGTTAGTCATACAGAGGCATGTGATAAGTAGTCTGCACTGGCAGACTCTGGGAGCATTATGAGGATATCTTCAAGAACACGAGAGTGGATAACGTAATTGCAAAGTTCCAGGTACCTCATGCCAACGGGTCTGAAAAGTCGAGGTTATCTTGAGATGAAATCGGGGCTTAGCGTCCCCGCGGCCCGGTCCTCGACCAGGCCTTCTTTTTGTAACACATCCCCAGGAAGCATCCCGTAGCAGCTGTCTAACTCCCAGGTACCTATTTACTGCTAAGTAAACAGGGGCATCAGGGTGAAAGAAATTCAGCCCATTTGTTTCCGCCTCCGCCAGAGATCGAACCCGGAACCTCAGGACTACGAATCACGAGCGCTGTCCACTCAGCCTGTCAGGCCCCTTGGTAGTGTCATTACTGACCTGTGGATAATAATTTCGTCACGCAGGAGATCCACCCTGAGTAAAGGAGGATTGATTAACAGTTGTGATCCACCTGTGTCGTCCGTGTGGTCACTGTGGTCCCTGTGGTCACTGTCGTCCCTGTGGTCCCTTGGTCACTCTGGTCACTGTCGTCCCTGTGGTCACTGTGGTCCCTGTGGTCACTGTCGTCCCTGTGGTCCCTTGGTCACTGTCGTCACTGTGGTCACTGTCGTCCCTGTGGTCCCTGTGGTCACTGTCGTCCCTGTGGTCCCTTGGTCACTGTCGTCACTGTGGTCACTGTGGTCCCTTGGTCACTGTCGTCACTGTCGTCACTGTGGTCCCTGTGGTCACTGTCGTCCCTGTGGTCCCTTGGTCACTGTCGTCCCTGTGGTCAGTGTGGTCCCTGTGGTCACTGTCGTCCCTGTGGTCACTGTCGTCCCTGTGGTCCCTTGGTCACTGTCGTCCCTGTGGTCCCTATGGTCACTGGCGTCCCTGTGGTCACTGTCGTCCCTGTGGTCACTGTCGTCCCTGTGGTCACTGTCGTCCCTGAAGTCACTGTCATCCCTGTGGTCACTGGCGTCCCTGTGGTCACTGTCGTCCCTGAAGTCACTGTCATCCCTGTGGTCACTGTCGTCCCTGTGGTCACTGTCGTCCCTGTGGTCACTGTCGTCCCTGGGGTCACTGTCGTCCCTGTGGTCACTGTCGTCCCTGTGGTCACTGTCGTCCCTGTGGTCACTGTCGTCCCTGGGGTCACTGTCGTCCCTGTGGTCACTGTCGTCCCTGGGGTCACTGTCGTCCCTGTGGTCACTGTCGTCCCTGTGGTCCCTTGGTCACTGTCGTCCCTGTGGTCACTGTCGTCCCTGGGGTCACTGTCGTCCCTGTGGTCACTGTGGTCACTGTCGTCCCTGTGGTCCCTTGGTCACTGTCGTCCCTGTGGTCACTGTCGTCCCTGTGGTCACTGTCGTCCCTGTGGTCACTGTCGTCCCTGGGGTCACTGTCGTCCCTGTGGTCACTGTCGTCCCTGGGGTCCCTGTGGTCACTGTGGTCACTGTCGTCCCTGTGGTCACTGTCGTCCCTGTGGTCACTGTCGTCCCTGTGGTCACTGTGGTCACTGTCGTCCCTGTGGTCACTGTCGTCCCTGTGGTCACTGTCGTCCCTGTGGTCACTGTCGTCCCTGTGGTCACTGTCGTCCCTGTGGTCACTGTCGTCATTGTCGTCCCTGTGGTCACAGTCGTCGCTGTGGTCACTGTCGTCGCTGTGGTCACTGTCGTCCCTGTAGTCACTGTCGTCCCTGTAGTCACTGTCGTCGCTGTGGTCACTGTCCTCCCTGTGGTCCCCTGTGGTCACTGTCGTCCCTGTGGTCACTGTCGTCCCTGTGGTCACTGTCGTCCCTGTGGTCACTGTCGTCCCTGTGGTCACTGTCGTCCCTGTGGTCACTGTCGTCCCTGTGGTCACTGTCGTCGCTGTGGTCACTGTCGTTGCTGTGGTCACTGCCGTCGCTGTGGTCACTGTCGTCGCTGTGGTCACTGTCGTCGCTGTCGTCACTGTCGTCGCTGTCGTCCCTGTGGTCACTGTCGTCGCTGTGGTCACTGTCGTCGCTGTGGTCACTGTCGTCGCTGTGGTCACTGTCGTCGCTGTGGTCACTGTCGTCGCTGTGGTCACTGTCCTCCCTGTGGTCCCCTGTGGTCACTGTCGTCCCTGTGGTCACTGTCGTCCCTGTGGTCACTGTCGTCCCTGTGGTCACTGTCGTCCCTGTGGTCACTGTCGTCCCTGTGGTCGCTGTCGTCCCTGTGGTCGCTGTCGTCCCTGTGGTCACTGTCGTCCCTGTGGTCACTGTGGTCACTGTCGTCCCTGTGGTCACTGTCGTCCCTGTGGTCACTGTCGTCCCTGTGGTCACTGTCGTCCCTGTGGTCACTGTCGTCCCTGTGGTCACTGTCGTCCCTGTGGTCACTGTCGTCCCTGTGGTCACTGTGGTCACTGTCGTCCCTGTGGTCACTGTCGTCCCTGTGGTCACTGTGGTCACTGTCGTCCCTGTGGTCACTGTGGTCACTGTGGTCACTGTCGTCCCTGTGGTCACTGTGGTCACTTTCGTCCCTGTGGTCACTGTGGTCACTGTCGTCCCTGTGGTCACTGTGGTCACTGTCGTCCCTGTGGTCACTGTCGTCCCTGTGGTCCCCTGTGGTCACTGTCGTCCCTGTGGTCACTGTCGTCCCTGTGGTCCCCTGTGGTCACTGTCCTCTTCTGTCTTCACTGTCTGTCTTCGGTCACTGTCTTCACTCCTTCCCTCGTTTCCTTCTTTATTTCCCCTCTACTCCCTCTTCCACCTCCCCTCACCCCTTCCCCTCTTTCCTTCCTTCAAGCTTCCTACCTCACACCTCCCCTCCCCCTCCCCCCCTGTGTATAATCTCCAACTCGGGTCGTATTGATTGGATATGGACAGTGCTGCCACTCTGTGGGTGTGTTCCTCCACCCTCATGCTCCTCCACCCTCATGCTCCTCCACCCTCATGCTCCTCCACCCTCATGCTCCTCCACCCTCATGCTCCTCCACCCTCATGCTCCTCCACCCTCATGCTCCTCCACCCTCATGCTCCTCCACCCCTCATGCTCCTCCACCCTCATGCTCCACCACCCCGCATGTTCCTCCACCCTTATGCTCCTCCACCCTCATGCTCCTCCACCCCTCACGTTTCTCCACCCCTCATGTTCCTCCACCCCCTCATGTTCCTCCACCCCTCATGCTCCTTCACCCCTCATGCTCCTCCACCCCTCATGCTCCTCCACCCTCATGCTCCTCCACCCTCATGCTCCTCCACCCTCATGCTCCTCCACCCCTCATGCTCCTCCACCCCCTCATGTTCCTCCACACCCTCATGCTCCTCCACCCCTCATGCTCCTTCACCCCACATGCTCCTTTACCCCTCATGCTCCTCCACCCTCATGCTCCTCCACCCTCATGCTCCTCCACCCTCATGCTCCTCCACCCTCATGTTCCTCCACCCTCATGCTCCTCCACCCTCATGCTCCTCCACCCTCATGCTCCTCCACCCCTCATGCTCCTCCACCCCCTCATGTTCCTCCACACCCTCATGCTCCTCCACCCCTCATGCTCCTTCACCCCACATGCTCCTTTACCCCTCATGCTCCTCCACCCTCATGCTCCTCCACCCTCATGCTCCTCCACCCTCATGCTCCTCCACCCTCATGTTCCTCCACCCTCATGCTCCTCCACCCTCATGCTCCTCCACCCCTCATGCTCCTCCACCCCTCACGCTCCTCCACCCCTCATGTTCCTCCACCCTCACGCTCCTCCACCCTCACGCTCCTCCACCCTCATGCTCCTCCACCCTCATGCTCCTCCACCCTCATGCTCCTCCACCCTCATGCTCCTCCACCCTCACGCTCCTCCACCCTCACGCTCCTCCACCCTCATGCTCCTCCACCCTCACGCTCCTCCACCCTCACGCTCCTCCACCCTCATGCTCCTCCACCCTCACGCTCCTCCACCCTCACGCTCCGTTGAGATTGAGAGAGAGGGAAGTGAAGGTGAGGGATGGAACAGTAGTGGATGAGGGTCGAGTTGAATGAGTTATTTGTGAGTAGTACGAAAAATCATCGAATTTAGCAATATTTTGACGTTTATCATCCCCTTTTCCTTTATTTGATTTAAAAAAAATATCATCGATTTACGCAGTATTTTGCCAATTTTCCACGTTTTTGTGAATTTTCAGTCTATAGGTATTAATTCATTATATATACGATAAAAATGATGCAAACACAAAATTGATTAGATAATAACCTTAAATACTTCATTTCAATCAACTATTTGTTTCTCGTTAAAATACTGAGTAAGATATTGAAAAGGGGAGAAGTTCAGTTTTTATTGCATATATCGACGTTTCAACCTGATTAGAGCGGTTTTACGTGTACATCTTCACTCGGTAATATAAACGGAAAATCAAAAACATTTTAGTTAATTCTAATGAAAACACATTGATTTTTATCATTTGTATTGGAAACAACATTGTCATATGTCTTTTCTTGGATCTAAATAATACGAAACCTCGCTCTATGATTTGAAGTTAAAATCCTCATATATGGTTAAATAGTGACTTTTTTCACGTTTTTCATGTAGTTTGATATTACGTAAATATATTCATTTTTACCAATATTTCGATACTATTTCATGTAGTATCACGATATGTGATTTGGCCTTCAAATCTCAGAATTTCGCATAATATTGCATTTTAAGCAAGTTTTCTTGCATTTTGTTTCGTACGAAAAATCATCGAATTTAACAATATTTTGACGTTTATCATCCCATTTTCCTTTATGTGACTTAAACATAATATCACCGAATTAGGCAATATTTTCCCGTTTTCCACGTTTTTGTGAATTTACAGTCTATGGGTATTAATTCATATATATACGATAAAAATGATGCAAACACATAATTGATAAGATAATAACTTTAAATACTTCATTTTCAATGATCTATTTGTTTCTCGTTAAAATACTGAGTAAGATATTTAAAAGGGGAGAAGTTCGGTTTTTATTGCATATATCGACGTTTCAGCCGGATTAGAGCGGTTTTACGTGTACATCTTCCCTCGGTAATATAAACGGAAAATCAGGAACATTTTAGTTAATTCTAATGAAAACACATTGATTTTTATCATTTGAATTGGAAACAACATTGTCATATGTCTTTTCTTGGATCTAAATAATACGAAACCTATCTCTATGATTTGAAGTTAAAATCCTCAAATGTGGTTAAATAGGGACTTTTTTCACGTTTCTCATGTAGTTTGATACTACGTAAATATATTAATTTTTACCAATATTTCGACTCTATTTAATGTAATATGTGATTTGGCCTTCAAATCTCAGAATTTCGCATAATATTGCATTTTAAGCAAGTTTTCTTGCATTTTGTTTCGTACGAAAAATCATCGAATTTAACAATATTTTGACGTTTATCATCCCATTTTCCTTTATGTGACTTAAACATAATATCACCGAATTAGGCAATATTTTCCCGTTTTCCACGTTTTTGTGAATTTACAGTCTATGGGTATTAATTCATATATATACGATAAAAATTATGCCAACACATAATTGATTAGATAATAACCTTAAATACTTAATTTTCAATCATCTATTTGTTTCTCGTTAAAATACTGAGTAAGATATTGAAAAGGGGAGAAGTTCGGGTTTTATTGCATATATCGACGTTTCAGCCGGATTAGAGCGGTTTTACGTGTACATCTTCCCTCGGTAATATAAACGGAAAATCAGGAACATTTTAGTTAATTCTAATGAAAACACATTGATTTGTATCATTTGTATTGGAAACAACATTGTCATAGGTCTTTTCTTGGATCTAAATAATACGAAACCTCTCTCTATGATTTGAAGTTAAAATCCTCAAATGTGGTTAAATAGGGACTTTTTTCACGTTTTTCATGTAGTTTGATACTACGTAAATATATTCATTTTTACCAATATTTCGATTCTATTTAATGTAGTATCACGATATGTGATTTAGCCTTCAAATCTCAGGATTTCGCTCAATATTGCATTTTAAGCAAGTTTTCTTGCCTTTTGTTTCGTACGAAAAATCATCGAATTTAGCAATATTTTGACGTTTATCATCCCCTTTTCCTTTATTTGATTTAAACAAAATATCATCGAATTAGGCAATATTTTGCCGTTTTTCCACGTTTTTGTGAATTTTCAGTCAATGGGTATTAATTCATATATATACGATAAAAATTATGCAAATACATAATTGATTAGATAATAACATTAAATACTTAATTTTCAATCATCTATTTGTTTCTCGTTAAAATACTGAGTAAGATATTGAAAAGGGGAGAAGTTCGGTTTTTATTGCATATATCGACGTTTCAGCCGGATTAGAGCGGTTTTACGTGTACATCTTCCCTCGGTAATATAAACGGAAAATCAGGAACATTTTAGTTAATTCTAATGAAAACACATTGATTTTTATCATTTGTATTGGAAACAACATTGTCATATGTCTTTTCTTGGATCTAAATAATACGAAACCTCTCTATGATTTGAAGTTAAAATCCTCAAATATGGTTAAATAGTGACTTTTTTCACGTTTTTCATGTAGTTTGATTCTACGTAAATATATTCATTTTTACCAATATTTCGATTCTATATCATGTAGTATCACGATATGTGATTTGGCCTTCAAATCTCAGAATTTCGCATAATATTGCATTTTAAGCAAGTTTTCTTGCATTTTGTTTAGTACGAAAAATCATCGAATTTAGCAATATTTTGACGTTTATCATCCCCTTTTCCTTTATGTGATTTAAACAAAATATCATCGAATTACGCAATATTTTGCCGTTTTTACACGTTTTTGTGAATTTTCAGTCTATAGGTAATAATTCATTATATATACGATAAAAATGATGCACACACATAATTAGTTAGATAATAACCTTAAATACTTCATTTCAATCAACTATTTGTTTCTCGTTAAAATACTGAGTAAGATATTGAAAAGGGGAGAAGTTCGGTTTTTATTGCATATATCGACGTTTCAGCTGGATTAGAGCGGTTTTACGTGTACATCTTCCCTCGGTAATATAAACGGAAAATCAGGAACATTTTAGTTAATTCTAATGAAAACACATTGATTTTTATAATTTGTATTGGAAATAACATTGTCATATGTCTTTTCTTGGATCTAAATAATACGAAACCTCTCTCTATGATTTGAAGTTAAAATCCTCAAATGTGGTTAAATAGGGACTTTTTTCACGTTTCTCATGTAGTTTGATACTACGTAAATATATTAATTTTTACCAATATTTCGATTCTATTTAATGTAATATCACGATA
The DNA here is from genome assembly GCF_040958095.1 of Procambarus clarkii. NCBI lineage: Eukaryota > Metazoa > Arthropoda > Malacostraca > Decapoda > Cambaridae > Procambarus > Procambarus clarkii. The sequence continues at coordinate 728,010 of NC_091181.1, read as the reverse complement.
TGTGATTTAGCCTTCAAATCTCAGAATTTCGCACAATATTGCATTTTAAGCAAGTTTTCTTGCCTTTTGTTTCGTACGAAAAATCATCGAATTTAGCAATATTTTGACGTTTATCATCCCCTTTTCCTTTATGTGACTTAAACAAAATATCATCGAATTAGGCAATATTTTGCCGTTTTTCCACGTTTTTGTGAATTTTCAGTCTATGGGTATTAATTCATATATATACGATAAAAATTATGCAAATACATAATTGATTAGATAATAACATTAAATACTTAATTTTCAATCATCTATTTGTTTCTCGTTAAAATACTGAGTAAGATATTGAAAAGGGGAGAAGTTCGGTTTTTATTGCATATATCGACGTTTCAGCCGGATTAGAGCGGTTTTACGTGTACATCTTCCCTCGGTAATATAAACGGAAAATCAGGAACATTTTAGTTAATTCTAATGAAAACACATTGATTTTTATCATTTGTATTGGAAACAACATTGTCATATGTCTTTTCTTGGATCTAAATAATACGAAACCTCTCTATGATTTGAAGTTAAAATCCTCAAATATGGTTAAATAGTGACTTTTTCACGTTTTTCATGTAGTTTGATTCTACGTAAATATATTCATTTTTACCAATATTTCGATTCTATATCATGTAGTATCACGATATGTGATTTGGCCTTCAAATCTCAGAATTTCGCATAATATTGCATTTTAAGCAAGTTTTCTTGCATTTTGTTTAGTACGAAAAATCATCGAATTTAGCAATATTTTGACGTTTATCATCCCCTTTTCCTTTATGTGATTTAAACAAAATATCATCGAATTACGCAATATTTTGCCGTTTTTACACGTTTTTGTGAATTTTCAGTCTATAGGTAATAATTCATTATATATACGATAAAAATGATGCACACACATAATTAATTAGATAAAAACCTTAAATACTTCATTTCAATCAACTATTTGTTTCTCGTTAAAATACTGAGTAAGATATTGAAAAGGGAAGAAGTTCTGTTTTTATTGCATATATCGACGTTTCAGCCGGAATAGAGCGATTTTCGTGTAAATTTTCCATCGGTAATATAAACGGAAAATCAGGAACATTTTAGTTAATTCTAATGAAAACACATTGATTTTTATAATTTGTATTGGAAATAACATTGTCATATGTCTTTTCTTGGATCTAAATAATACGAAACCTCTCTCTATGATTTGAAGTTAAAATCCTCAAATGTGGTTAAATAGGGACTTTTTTCACGTTTCTCATGTAGTTTGATACTACGTAAATATATTAATTTTTACCAATATTTCGACTCTATTTAATGTAATATGTGATTTGGCCTTCAAATCTCAGAATTTCGCATAATATTGCATTTTAAGCAAGTTTTCTTGCATTTTGTTTAGCACGAAAAATCATCGAATTTAGCAATATTTTGACGTTTATCATCCCCTTTTCCTTTATGTGACTTAAACAAAATATCATCGAATTAGGCAATATTTTGCCGTTTTCCACGTTTTTTCTGAGTTTTCAGTCTATGGGTATTAATTCATATATATACGATAAAAATTATGCCAACACATAATTGATTAGATAATAACCTTAAATACTTAATTTTCAATCATCTATTTGTTTCTCGTTAAAATACTGAGTAAGATATTGAAAAGGGGAGAAGTTCGGGTTTTATTGCATATATCGACGTTTCAGCCGGATTAGAGCGGTTTTACGTGTACATCTTCCCTCGGTAATATAAACGGAAAATCAGGAACATTTTAGTTAATTCTAATGAAAACACATTGATTTGTATCATTTGTATTGGAAACAACATTGTCATAGGTCTTTTCTTGGATCTAAATAATACGAAACCTCTCTCTATGATTTGAAGTTAAAATCCTCAAATGTGGTTAAATAGGGACTTTTTTCACGTTTTTCATGTAGTTTGATACTACGTAAATATATTCATTTTTACCAATATTTCGATTCTATTTAATGTAGTATCACGATATGTGATTTAGCCTTCAAATCTCAGGATTTCGCTCAATATTGCATTTTAAGCAAGTTTTCTTGCCTTTTGTTTCGTACGAAAAATCATCGAATTTAGCAATATTTTGACGTTTATCATCCCCTTTTCCTTTATTTGATTTAAACAAAATATCATCGAATTAGGCAATATTTTGCCGTTTTTCCACGTTTTTGTGAATTTTCAGTCTATGGGTATTAATTCATATATATACGATAAAAATTATGCAAATACATAATTGATTAGATAATAACATTAAATACTTAATTTTCAATCATCTATTTGTTTCTCGTTAAAATACTGAGTAAGATATTGAAAAGGGGAGAAGTTCGGTTTTTATTGCATATATCGACGTTTCAGCCGGATTAGAGCGGTTTTACGTGTACATCTTCCCTCGGTAATATAAACGGAAAATCAGGAACATTTTAGTTAATTCTAATGAAAACACATTGATTTTTATCATTTGTATTGGAAACAACATTGTCATGTCTTTTCTTGGATCTAAATAATACGAAACCTCTCTATGATTTGAAGTTAAAATCCTCAAATATGGTTAAATAGTGACTTTTTTCACGTTTTTCATGTAGTTTGATTCTACGTAAATATATTCATTTTTACCAATATTTCGATTCTATATCATGTAGTATCACGATATGTGATTTGGCCTTCAAATCTCAGAATTTCGCATAATATTGCATTTTAAGCAAGTTTTCTTGCATTTTGTTTAGTACGAAAAATCATCGAATTTAGCAATATTTTGACGTTTATCATCCCCTTTTCCTTTATGTGATTTAAACAAAATATCATCGAATTACGTAATATTTTGCCGTTTTTACACGTTTTTGTGAATTTTCAGTCTATAGGTAATAATTCATTATATATACGATAAAAATGATGCACACACATAATTAATTAGATAATAACCTTAAATACTTCATTTCAATCAACTATTTGTTTCTCGTTAAAATACTGAGTAAGATATTGAAAAGGGGAGAAGTTCGGTTTTTATTGCATATATCGACGTTTCAGCTGGATTAGAGCGGTTTTACGTGTACATCTTCCCTCGGTAATATAAACGGAAAATCAAGAACATTTTAGTTAATTCTAATGAAAACACATTGATTTTTATAATTTGTATTGGAAATAACATTGTCATATGTCTTTTCTTGGATCTAAATAATACGAAACCTCTCTCTATGATTTGAAGTTAAAATCCTCAAATGTGGTTAAATAGGGACTTTTTTCACGTTTCTCATGTAGTTTGATACTACGTAAATATATTAATTTTTACCAATATTTCGATTCTATTTAATGTAATATCACGATATGTGATTTAGCCTTCAAATCTCAGAATTTCGCACAATATTGCATTTTAAGCAAGTTTTCTTGCCTTTTGTTTCGTACGAAAAATCATCGAATTTAGCAATATTTTGACGTTTATCATCCCCTTTTCCTTTATGTGACTTAAACAAAATATCATCGAATTAGGCAATATTTTGCCGTTTTTCCACGTTTTTGTGAATTTTCAGTCTATGGTTATTAATTCATATATACCTACCTTACCTTGAGGCTACCTTGAGGTGCTTCCGGGGCTTAGTGACCCCGCGGCCCGGTCGTCGACCAGGCCTCCTGGTTGCTGGACTGATCAACCAGGCTGTTAGACGCGGCTGCTCGCAGCCTGACGTATGAGTCACAGCCTGGTTGATCAGGTATGCTTTGGAGGTGCTTATACGATATATACGATAAAAATTATGCAAACACATAATTGATTAGATAATAACCTTAAATACTTAATTTTCAAACATCTATTTGTTTCTCGTTAAAATACTGAGTAAGATATTGAAAAGGGGAGAAGTTCGGTTTTTATTGCATATATCGACGTTTCAGCCGGATTAGAGCGGTTTTACGTGTACATCTTCCCTCGGGAATATAAACAGAAAATCAGGAACATTTTAGTTAATTCTAATGAAAACACATTGATTTTTATCATTTGTATTAGAAACAACATTGTCATATGTCTTTTCTTGGATCTAAATAATACGAAACCTCTCTCTATGATTTGAAGTTAAAATCCTCAAATATGGTTAAATAGTGACTTTTTTCACGTTTTTCATGTAGTTTGATACTACGTAAATATATTCATTTTTACCAATATTTCGATTCTATTTCATGTAGTATTACGATATGTGATTTGGCCTTCAAATCTCAGAATTTCGCATAATATTGCATTTTAAGCTAGTTTTCTTGCATTTTGTTTAGTACGAAAAATCATCGAATTTAGCAATATTTTGACGTTTATCATCCCCTTTTCCTTTATTTGATTTAAAAAAAATATCATCGATTTACGCAGTATTTTGCCAATTTTCCACGTTTTTGTGAATTTTCAGTCTATAGGTATTAATTCATTATATATACGATAAAAATGATGCAAACACAAAATTGATTAGATAATAACCTTAAATACTTCATTTCAATCAACTATTTGTTTCTCGTTAAAATACTGAGTAAGATATTGAAAAGGGGAGAAGTTCAGTTTTTATTGCATATATCGACGTTTCAACCGGATTAGAGCGGTTTTACGTGTACATCTTCACTCGGTAATATAAACGGAAAATCAAAAACATTTTAGTTAATTCTAATGAAAACACATTGATTTTTATCATTTGTATTGGAAACAACATTGTCATATGTCTTTTCTTGGATCTAAATAATACGAAACCTCGCTCTATGATTTGAAGTTAAAATCCTCATATATGGTTAAATAGTGACTTTTTTCACGTTTTTCATGTAGTTTGATATTACGTAAATATATTCATTTTTACCAATATTTCGATACTATTTCATGTAGTATCACGATATGTGATTTGGCCTTCAAATCTCAGAATTTCGCATAATATTGCATTTTAAGCAAGTTTTCTTGCATTTTGTTTCGTACGAAAAATCATCGAATTTAACAATATTTTGACGTTTATCATCCCATTTTCCTTTATGTGACTTAAACATAATATCACCGAATTAGGCAATATTTTCCCGTTTTCCACGTTTTTGTGAATTTACAGTCTATGGGTATTAATTCATATATATACGATAAAAATGATGCAAACACATAATTGATAAGATAATAACTTTAAATACTTCATTTTCAATGATCTATTTGTTTCTCGTTAAAATACTGAGTAAGATATTTAAAAGGGGAGAAGTTCGGTTTTTATTGCATATATCGACGTTTCAGCCGGATTAGAGCGGTTTTACGTGTACATCTTCCCTCGGTAATATAAACGGAAAATCAGGAACATTTTAGTTAATTCTAATGAAAACACATTGATTTTTATCATTTGAATTGGAAACAACATTGTCATATGTCTTTTCTTGGATCTAAATAATACGAAACCTATCTCTATGATTTGAAGTTAAAATCCTCAAATGTGGTTAAATAGGGACTTTTTTCACGTTTCTCATGTAGTTTGATACTACGTAAATATATTAATTTTTACCAATATTTCGACTCTATTTAATGTAATATGTGATTTGGCCTTCAAATCTCAGAATTTCGCATAATATTGCATTTTAAGCAAGTTTTCTTGCATTTTGTTTAGTACGAAAAATCATCGAATTTAGCAATATTTTGACGTTTATCATCCCCTTTTCCTTTATGTGACTTAAACAAAATATCATCGAATTAGGCAATATTTTGCCGTTTTCCACGTTTTTTGTGAGTTTTCAGTCTATGGGTATTAATTCATATATATACGATAAAAATTATGCCAACACATAATTGATTAGATAATAACCTTAAATACTTAATTTTCAATCATCTATTTGTTTCTCGTTAAAATACTGAGTAAGATATTGAAAAGGGGAGAAGTTCGGGTTTTATTGCATATATCGACGTTTCAGCCGGATTAGAGCGGTTTTACGTGTACATCTTCCCTCGGTAATATAAACGGAAAATCAGGAACATTTTAGTTAATTCTAATGAAAACACATTGATTTGTATCATTTGTATTGGAAACAACATTGTCATAGGTCTTTTCTTGGATCTAAATAATACGAAACCTCTCTCTATGATTTGAAGTTAAAATCCTCAAATGTGGTTAAATAGGGACTTTTTTCACGTTTTTCATGTAGTTTGATACTACGTAAATATATTCATTTTTACCAATATTTCGATTCTATTTAATGTAGTATCACGATATGTGATTTAGCCTTCAAATCTCAGGATTTCGCTCAATATTGCATTTTAAGCAAGTTTTCTTGCCTTTTGTTTCGTACGAAAAATCATCGAATTTAGCAATATTTTGACGTTTATCATCCCCTTTTCCTTTATTTGATTTAAACAAAATATCATCGAATTAGGCAATATTTTGCCGTTTTTCCACGTTTTTGTGAATTTTCAGTCTATGGGTATTAATTCATATATATACGATAAAAATTATGCAAATACATAATTGATTAGATAATAACATTAAATACTTAATTTTCAATCATCTATTTGTTTCTCGTTAAAATACTGAGTAAGATATTGAAAAGGGGAGAAGTTCGGTTTTTATTGCATATATCGACGTTTCAGCCGGATTAGAGCGGTTTTACGTGTACATCTTCCCTCGGTAATATAAACGGAAAATCAGGAACATTTTAGTTAATTCTAATGAAAACACATTGATTTTTATCATTTGTATTGGAAACAACATTGTCATATGTCTTTTCTTGGATCTAAATAATACGAAACCTCTCTATGATTTGAAGTTAAAATCCTCAAATATGGTTAAATAGTGACTTTTTTCACGTTTTTCATGTAGTTTGATTCTACGTAAATATATTCATTTTTACCAATATTTCGATTCTATATCATGTAGTATCACGATATGTGATTTGGCCTTCAAATCTCAGAATTTCGCATAATATTGCATTTTAAGCAAGTTTTCTTGCATTTTGTTTAGTACGAAAAATCATCGAATTTAGCAATATTTTGACGTTTATCATCCCCTTTTCCTTTATGTGATTTAAACAAAATATCATCGAATTACGCAATATTTTGCCGTTTTTACACGTTTTTGTGAATTTTCAGTCTATAGGTAATAATTCATTATATATACGATAAAAATGATGCACACACATAATTAGTTAGATAATAACCTTAAATACTTCATTTCAATCAACTATTTGTTTCTCGTTAAAATACTGAGTAAGATATTGAAAAGGGGAGAAGTTCGGTTTTTATTGCATATATCGACGTTTCAGCTGGATTAGAGCGGTTTTACGTGTACATCTTCCCTCGGTAATATAAACGGAAAATCAGGAACATTTTAGTTAATTCTAATGAAAACACATTGATTTTTATAATTTGTATTGGAAATAACATTGTCATATGTCTTTTCTTGGATCTAAATAATACGAAACCTCTCTCTATGATTTGAAGTTAAAATCCTCAAATGTGGTTAAATAGGGACTTTTTTCACGTTTCTCATGTAGTTTGATACTACGTAAATATATTAATTTTTACCAATATTTCGATTCTATTTAATGTAATATCACGATATGTGATTTAGCCTTCAAATCTCAGAATTTCGCACAATATTGCATTTTAAGCAAGTTTTCTTGCCTTTTGTTTCGTACGAAAAATCATCGAATTTAGCAATATTTTGACGTTTATCATCCCCTTTTCCTTTATGTGACTTAAACAAAATATCATCGAATTAGGCAATATTTTGCCGTTTTTCCACGTTTTTGTGAATTTTCAGTCTATGGTTATTAATTCATATATACCTACCTTACCTTGAGGCTACCTTGAGGTGCTTCCGGGGCTTAGTGTCCCCGCGGCCCGGTCGTCGACCAGGCCTCCTGGTTGCTGGACTGATCAACCAGGCTGTTAGACGCGGCTGCTCGCAGCCTGACGTATGAGTCACAGCCTGGTTGATCAGGTATCCTTTGGAGGTGCTTATACGATATATACGATAAAAATTATGCAAACACATAATTGATTAGATAATAACCTTAAATACTTAATTTTCAAACATCTATTTGTTTCTCGTTAAAATACTGAGTAAGATATTGAAAAGGGGAGAAGTTCGGTTTTTATTGCATATATCGACGTTTCAGCCGGATTAGAGCGGTTTTACGTGTACATCTTCCCTCGGGAATATAAACAGAAAATCAGGAACATTTTAATTAATTCTAATGAAAACACATTGATTTTTATCATTTGTATTAGAAACAACATTGTCATATGTCTTTTCTTGGATCTAAATAATACGAAACCTCTCTCTATGATTTGAAGTTAAAATCCTCAAATATGGTTAAATAGTGACTTTTTTCACGTTTTTCATGTAGTTTGATACTACGTAAATATATTCATTTTTACCAATATTTCGATTCTATTTCATGTAGTATCACGATATGTGATTTGGCCTTCAAATCTCAGAATTTCGCATAATATTGCATTTTAAGCTAGTTTTCTTGCATTTTGTTTAGTACGAAAAATCATCGAATTTAGCAATATTTTGACGTTTATCATCCCCTTTTCCTTTATTTGATTTAAAAAAAATATCATCGATTTACGCAGTATTTTGCCAATTTTCCACGTTTTTGTGAATTTTCAGTCTATAGGTATTAATTCATTATATATACGATAAAAATGATGCAAACACAAAATTAATTAGATAATAACCTTAAATACTTCATTTCAATCAACTATTTGTTTCTCGTTAAAATACTGAGTAAGATATTGAAAAGGGGAGAAGTTCAGTTTTTATTGCATATATCGACGTTTCAACCGGATTAGAGCGGTTTTACGTGTACATCTTCACTCGGTAATATAAACGGAAAATCAGGAACATTTTAGTTAATTCAAATGAAAACACATTGATTTTTATCATTTGAATTGGAAACAACATTGTCATATGTGTTTTCTTGGATCTAAATATAACGAAACCTCTCTCTATGATTTGAAGTTAAAATCCTCAAATATGGTTATATATTGACTTTTTTCACGTTTTTCATGTAGTTTGATACTACGTAAATATATTAATTTTTACCAATATTTCGATTCTATTTCATGTAGTATCACGATATGTGATTTGTCCTTCAAATCTCAGAATTTCGCACAATATTGCATTTTAAGCAAGTTTTCTTGCATTTTGTTTCGTACGAAAAATCATCGAATTTAGCAATATTTTGACGTTTATCATCCCCTTTTCCTTTTTTTGATTTAAACAAAATATCATCGAATTAGGCAATATTTTGCCATTTTTCCACGTTTTTGTGAATTTTCAATCTACGGGTATTAATTCATTATATATACGATAAAAATGTCGCAAACACATAATTGATTAGATAATAACCTTAAATACTTCATTTTCAATCAACTATTTGTTTCTCGTTAAAATACTGAGTAAGATATTGAAAAGGGGAGAAGTTCTGTTTTTATTGCATATATCGACGTTTCAGCCGGAATAGAGCGATTTTTGTGTACATCTTCCATCGGTAATATAAACGGAAAATCAGGAACATTTTAGTTAATACTAATGAAAACACATTGATTTTTATCATTTGTATTGGAAACAACATTGTCATATGTCTTTTCTTGGATCTAAATAATACGAAACCTCGCTGTATGATTTGAAGTTAAAATCCTCAAATATAGTTAAATATTGACTTTTTTCACGTTTTTCATGTAGTTTGATATTACGTAAATATATTCATTTTTACCAATATTTCGATACTATTTCATGTAGTATCACGATATGTGATTTGGCCTTCAAATCTCAGAATTTCCCATTATATTGCATTTTAAGCAAGTTTTCTTGCATTTTGTTTCGTACGAAAAATCTTCGAATTTAGCAATATTTTGACGTTTATCATCCCCTTTTCCTTTATGTGACTTAAACAAAATATCATCGAAATAGGCAATATTTTCCCGTTTTCCACGTTTTTGTGAATTTACAGTCTATGGGTATTAATTCATATATATACGATAAAAATGACGCAAACACATAATTGATTAAATAATAACCTTAAATACTTCATTTTCAATCAACTATTTGTTACTCGTTCAAATACTGAGTAAGATATTGAAAAGGGGAGAAGTTCTGTTTTTATTGCATATATCGACGTTTCAGCCGGAATAGAGCGATTTTCGTGTACATCTTCCATCGGTAATATAAACGGAAAATCAGGAACATTTTAGTTAATACTAATGAAAACACATTGATTTTTATCATTTGTATTGGAAACAACATTGTCATATGTCTTTTCTTGGATCTAAATAATACGAAACCTCGCTCTATGATTTGTAGTTAAAATCCTCAAATATGGTTAAATAGTGACTTTTTTCACGTTTTTCATGTAGTTTGATATTACGTAAATATATTCATTTTTACCAATATTTCGATACTATTTCATGTAGTATCACGATATGTGATTTGGCCTTCAAATCTCAGAATTTTGCATAATATTGCATTTTAAGCAAGTTTTCTTGCATTTTGTTTCGTACGAAAAATCATCGAATTTAGCAATATTTTGACGTTTATCATCCCATTTTCCTTTATGTGACTTAAACAAAATATCATCGCATTAGGCAATATTTTCCCGTTTTCCACGTTTTTGTGAATTTACAGTCTATGGATATTAATTCATATATATACGATAAAAATGATGCAAACACATAATTGATTAGATAATAACTTTAAATACTTCATTTTCAATGATCTATTTGTTTCTCGTTAAAATACTGAGTAAGATATTTAAAAGGGGAGAAGTTCGGTTTTTATTGCATATATCGACGTTTCAGCCGGATTAGAGCGGTTTTACGTGTACATCTTCCCTCGGTAATATAAACGGAAAATCAAGAACATTTTAGTTAATTCTAATGAAAACACATTGATTTTTATCATTTGTATTGGAAACAACATTGTCATATGTCTTTTCTTGGATCTAAATAATACGAAACCTCGCTCTATGATTTGAAGTTAAAATCCTCAAATATGGTTAAATAGTGACTTTTTTCACGTTTTTCATGTAGTTTGATATTACGTAAATATATTCATTTTTACCAATATCTCGATTCTATTTCATGTAGTATCACGATATGTGATTTGGCCTTCAAATCTGAGAATTTCGCGTAATATTGCATTTTAAGCAAGTTTTCTTGCCTTTTGTTTCGTACGAAAAATCATCGAATTTAGCAATATTTTGACGTTTATCATCCCCTTTTCCTTTATGTGATTTAAACAAAATATCATCGAATTAGGCAATATTTTGCCGTTTTTCTACGTTTTTGTGAATTTTCAGTCTATGGGTATTAATTCATATATATACGATAAAAATTATGCAAACACATAATTGATTAGATAATAACCTTAAATACTTAATTTTCAATCATCTATTTGTTTCTCGTTAAAATACTGAGTAAGATATTGAAAAGGGGAGAAGTTCGGTTTTTATTGTATATATCGACGTTTCAGCCGGATTAGAGCGGTTTTACGTGTACATCTTCCCTCGGTAATATAAACGGAAAATCAGGAACATTTTAGTTAATTCTAATGAAAACACATTGATTTTTATAATTTGTATGGAAACAACATTGTCATATGTGTTTTCTTGGATCTAAATAATACGAAACCTCTCTCTATGATTTGAAGTTAAAATCCTCAAATATGGTTAAATAGTGACTTTTTTCACGTTTTTCATGTAGTTTGATACTACGTAAATATATTAATTTTTACCAATATTTCGATTCTATTTCATGTAGTATCACGATATGTGATTTGTCCTTCAAATCTCAGAATTTCGCACAATATTGCATTTTAAGCAAGTTTTCTTGCATTTTGTTTCGTACGAAAAATCATCGAATTTAGCAATATTTTGACGTTTATCATCCCCTTTTCCTTTTTTTGATTTAAACATAATATCATTGAATTAGGCAATATTTTGCCATTTTTCCACGTTTTTGTGAATTTTCAATCTATGGGTATTAATTCATTATATATACGATAAAAATGTCGCAAACACATAATTGATTAGATAATAACCTTAAATACTTCATTTTCAATCAACTATTTTTTTCTCGTTAAAATACTGAGTAAGATATTGAAAAGGGGAGAAGTTCTGTTTTTATTGCATATATCGACGTTTCAGCCGGAATAGAGCGATTTTTGTGTACATCTTCCATCGGTAATATAAACGGAAAATCAGGAACATTTTAGTTAATACTAATGAAAACACATTGATTTTTATCATTTGTATTGGAAACAACATTGTCATATGTCTTTTCTTTGATCTAAATAATACGAAACTTCGCTCTATGATTTGAAGTTAAAATCCTCAAATATGGTTAAATATTGACTTTTTTCACGTTTTTCATGTAGTTTGATATTACGTAAATATATTCATTTTTACCAATATTTTGATACTATTTCATGTTGTATCACGATATGTGATTTGGCCTTCAAATCTCAGAATTTCGAATTATATTGCATTTTAAGCAAGTTTTCTTGCATTTTGTTTCGTACGAAAAATCATCGAATTTAGCAATATTTTGACGTTTATCATCCCCTTTTCCTTTATGTGATTTAAACAAAATATCATCGAATTAGGCAATATTTTGCCGTTTTTCCACGTTTTTGTGAATTTTCAGTCTATGGGTATTAATTCATATATATACGATAAAAATTATGCAAACACATAATTGATTAGATAATAACCTTAAATACTTAATTTTCAAACATCTATTTGTTTCTCGTTAAAATACTGAGCAAGATATTGAAAAGGGGAGAAGTTTGGTTTTTATTGCATATATCGACGTTTCAGCCGGATTAGAGCGGTTTTACGTGTACATCTTCCCTCGGTAATATAAACGGAAAATCAGGAACATTTTAGTTAATACTAATGAAAACACATTGATTTTTATCATTTGTATTGGAAACAACATTGTCATGTCTTTTCTTGGATCTAAATAATACGAAACCTCGCTGTATGATTTGAAGTTAAAATCCTCAAATATAGTTAAATATTGACTTTTTTCACGTTTTTCATGTAGTTTGATATTACGTAAATATATTCATTTTTACCAATATTTCGATACTATTTCATGTAGTATCACGATATGTGATTTGGCCTTCAAATCTCAGAATTTCGCATTATATTGCATTTTAAGCAAGTTTTCTTGCATTTTGTTTCGTACGAAAAATCATCGAATTTAGCAATATTTTGACGTTTATCATCCCCTTTTCCTTTATGTGACTTAAACAAAAGATCATCGAATTAGGCAATATTTTCCCGTTTTCCACGTTTTTGTGAATTTACAGTCTATGGGTATTAATTCATATATATACGATAAAAATGACGCAAACACATAATTGATTAAATAATAACCTTAAATACTTCATTTTCAATCAACTATTTGTTACTCGTTCAAATACTGAGTAAGATATTGAAAAGGGGAGAAGTTCTGTTTTTATTGCATATATCGACGTTTCAGCCGGAATAGAGCGATTTTCGTGTACATCTTCCATCGGTAATATAAACGGAAAATCAGGAACATTTTAGTTAATACTAATGAAAACACATTGATTTTTATCATTTGTATTGGAAACAACATTGTCATATGTCTTTTCTTGGATCTAAATAATACGAAACCTCGCTCTATGATTTGAAGTTAAAATCCTCAAATATGGTTATATAGTGACTTTTTTCACGTTTTTCATGTAGTTTGATATTACATAAATATATTCATTTTTACCAATATTTCGATACTATTTCATGTAGTATCACGATATGTGATTTGGCCTTCAAATCTCAGAATTTCGCATAATATTGCATTTTAAGCAAGTTTTCTTGCATTTTGTTTCGTACGAAAAATCATCGAATTTAGCAATATTTTGACGTTTATCATCCCATTTTCCTTTATGTGACTTAAACAAAATATCATCGAATTAGGCAATATTTTGCCGTTTTCCACGTTTTTGTGAATTTACAGTCTATGGATATTAATTCATATATATACAATAAAAATGATGCAAACACATAATTGATTAGATAATAACTTTAAATACTTCATTTTCAATGATCTATTTGTTTCTCGTTAAAATACTGAGTAAGATATTTAAAAGGGGAGAAGTTCGGTTTTTATTGCATATATCGACGTTTCAGCCGGATTAGAGCAGTTTTACGTGTACATCTTCCCTCGGTAATATAAACGGAAAATCAAGAACATTTTAGTTAATTCTAATGAAAACACATTGATTTTTATCATTTGTATTGGAAACAACATTGTCATATGTCTTTTCTTGGATCTAAATAATACGAAACCTCGCTCTATGATTTAAAGGTAAAACCCTCATATATCGTAAAATAGTGACTTTTTCACGTTTTTCATTTAGTTTGATACTTCGTAAATATATTCATTTATACCAATATTTCGATTCTATTTCATGTAGTATCACGATATGTGATTTGGCCTTCAAATCTCAGAATTTCGCATAATATTGCATTTTAAGCAAGTTTTCTTGCATTTTGTTTCGTACGAAAAATCATCGAATTTAGCAATATTTTGACGTTTATCATCCCCTTTTCCTTTATGTGATTTAAACAAATTATCATCGAATTAGGCAATATTTTGCCGTTTTTCCACGTTTTGGTGAATTTTCAGTCTATGGGTATTAATTCATATATATACGATATAAATTATGCAAACACATAATTGATTAGATAATAACCTTAAATACTTAATTTTCAATCATCTATTTGTTTCTCGTTAAAATACTGAGTAAGATATTGAAAAGGGGAGAAGTTCGGTTTTTATTGCATATATCGACGTTTCAGCCGGATTAGAGCGGTTTTACGTGTACATCTTCCCTCGGTAATATAAACGGAAAATCAGGAACATTTTAGTTAATTCTAATGAAAACACATTGATTTTTATCATTTGAATTGGAAACAACATTGTCATATGTCTTTTCTTGGATCTAAATATAACGAAACCTCTCTCTATGATTTGAAGTTAAAATCCTCAAATATGGTTAAATAGTGACTTTTTTCACATTTTTCATGTAGTTTGATACTACGTAAATATATTAATTTTTACCAATATTTCGAATCTATTTCATGTAGTATCACGATATGTGATTTGGCCTTCAAATCTCAGAATTTCGCACAATATTGCATTTTAAGAAAGTTTTCTTGCATTTTGTTACGTACGAAAAATCATCGAATTTAGCAATATTTTGACGTTTATCATCCCCTTTTCCTTTATTTGATTTAAACAAAATATCATCGAATTAGGTAATATTTTGCGATTTTTCCACGTTTTTGTGAATTTTCAATCTATGGGTATTAATTCATTATATATACGATAGAAATGTCGCAAACACATAATTGATTAGATAATAACCTTAAATACTTCATTTTCAATCAACTATTTGTTTCTCGTTAAAATACTGAGTAAGATATTGAAAAGGGGAGAAGTTCTGTTTTTATTGCATATATCGACGTTTCAGCCGGAATAGAGCGATTTTTGTGTACATCTTCCATCGGTAATATAAACGGAAAATCAGGAACATTTTAGTTAATACTAATGAAAACACATTGATTTTTATCATTTGTATTGGAAACAACATTGTCATATGTCTTTTCTTGGATCTAAATAATACGAAACCTCGCTCTATGATTTGTAGTTAAAATCCTCAAATATGGTTAAATAGTGACTTTTTTCACGTTTTTCATGTAGTTTGATATTACGTAAATATATTCATTTTTACCAATATTTCGATACTATTTCATGTAGTATCACGATATGTGATTTGGCCTTCAAATCTCAGAATTTTGCATAATATTGCATTTTAAGCAAGTTTTCTTGCATTTTGTTTCGTACGAAAAATCATCGAATTTAGCAATATTTTGACGTTTATCATCCCATTTTCCTTTATGTGACTTAAACAAAATATCATCGCATTAGGCAATATTTTCCCGTTTTCCACGTTTTTGTGAATTTACAGTCTATGGGTATTAATTCATATATATACGATAAAAATGATGCAAACACATAATTGATTAGATAATAACTTTAAATACTTCATTTTCAATGATCTATTTGTTTCTCGTTAAAATACTGAGTAAGATATTTAAAAGGGGGTGAAGTTCGGTTTTTATTGCATATCTCGACTTTTCAGCCGGATTAGAGCGGTTTTACGTGTACATCTTCCCTCGGTAATATAAACGGAAAATCAAGAACATTTTAGTTAATTTTAATGAAAACACATTGATTTTTATCATTTGTATTGGAAACAACATTGTCATATGTCTTTTCTTGGATCTAAATAATACGAAACCTCGCTCTATGATTTAAAGGTAAAACCCTCATATATCGTAAAATAGTGACTTTTTCACGTTTTTCATTTAGTTTGATACTTCGTAAATATATTCATTTATACCAATATTTCGATTCTATTTCATGTAGTATCACGATATGTGATTTGGCCTTCAAATCTCAGAATTTCGCATAATATTGCATTTTAAGCAAGTTGTCTTGCATTTTGTTTCGTACGAAAAATCATCGAATTTAGCAATATTTTGACGTTTATCATCCCCTTTTCCTTTATGTGATTTAAACAAATTATCATCGAATTAGGCAATATTTTGCCGTTTTTCCACGTTTTGGTGAATTTTCAGTCTATGGGTATTAATTCATATATATACGATAAAAATGATGCAAACACATAATTGATTAGATAATAACCTTAAATCCTTCATTTTCAATCATCTATTTGTTTCTCGTTAAAATACTGAGTAAGATATTGAAAAGGGGAGAAGTTCGGTTTTTATTGCATATATCGACGTTTCAGCCGGATTAGAGCGGTTTTACGTGTACATCTTCCCTCGGTAATATAAACGGATAATCAAGAACATTTTAGTTAATTCTAATGAAAACACATTCTTTTTTATCATTTGTATTGGAAACAACATTGTCAAATGTCTTTTCTTGGATCTAAATAATACGAAACCTCGCTCTATGATTTGAAGGTAAAATGCTCAAATATGGTAAAATTGTGACTTTTTTCACGTTAATCATGTACTTTGATATTATGTAAATATATTAATTTTTACCAATATTTCGAATCTATTTCATGTAGTATCACGATATGTGATTTGGCCTTCAAATCTCAGAATTTCGCACAATATTGCATTTTAAGAAAGTTTTCTTGCATTTTGTTACGTACGAAAAATCATCGAATTTAGCAATATTTTGACGTTTATCATCCCCTTTTCCTTTATTTGATTTAAACAAAATATCATCGAATTAGGTAATATTTTGCGATTTTTCCACGTTTTTGTGAATTTTCAATCTATGGGTATTAATTCATTATATATACGATAGAAATGTCGCAAACACATAATTGATTAGATAATAACCTTAAATACTTCATTTTCAATCAACTATTTGTTTCTCGTTAAAATACTGAGTAAGATATTGAAAAGGGGAGAAGTTCTGTTTTTATTGCATATATCGACGTTTCAGCCGGAATAGAGCGATTTTTGTGTACATCTTCCATCGGTAATATAAACGGAAAATCAGGAACATTTTAGTTAATACTAATGAAAACACATTGATTTTTATCATTTGTATTGGAAACAACATTGTCATATGTCTTTTCTTGGATCTAAATAATACGAAACCTCGCTCTATGATTTGTAGTTAAAATCCTCAAATATGGTTAAATAGTGACTTTTTTCACGTTTTTCATGTAGTTTGATATTACGTAAATATATTCATTTTTACCAATATTTCGATACTATTTCATGTAGTATCACGATATGTGATTTGGCCTTCAAATCTCAGAATTTTGCATAATATTGCATTTTAAGCAAGTTTTCTTGCATTTTGTTTCGTACGAAAAATCATCGAATTTAGCAATATTTTGACGTTTATCATCCCATTTTCCTTTATGTGACTTAAACAAAATATCATCGCATTAGGCAATATTTTCCCGTTTTCCACGTTTTTGTGAATTTACAGTCTATGGGTATTAATTCATATATATACGATAAAAATGATGCAAACACATAATTGATTAGATAATAACTTTAAATACTTCATTTTCAATGATCTATTTGTTTCTCGTTAAAATACTGAGTAAGATATTTAAAAGGGGGTGAAGTTCGGTTTTTATTGCATATCTCGACTTTTCAGCCGGATTAGAGCGGTTTTACGTGTACATCTACCCTCGGTAATGTAAACGGAAAATCAAGAACATTTTAGTTAATTTTAATGAAAACACATTGATTTTTATCATTTGTATTGGAAACAACATTGTCATATGTCTTTTCTTGGATCTAAATAATACGAAACCTCGCTCTATGATTTAAAGGTAAAACCCTCATATATCGTAAAATAGTGACTTTTTCACGTTTTTCATTTAGTTTGATACTTCGTAAATATATTCATTTATACCAATATTTCGATTCTATTTCATGTAGTATCACGATATGTGATTTGGCCTTCAAATCTCAGAATTTCGCATAATATTGCATTTTAAGCAAGTTTTCTTGCATTTTGTTTCGTACGAAAAATCATCGAATTTAGCAATATTTTGACGTTTATCATCCCCTTTTCCTTTATGTGATTTAAATAAATTATCATCGAATTAGGCAATATTTTGCCGTTTTTCCACGTTTTGGTGAATTTTCAGTCTATGGGTATTAATTCATATATATACGATAAAAATGATGCAAACACATAATTGATTAGATAATAACCTTAAATCCTTCATTTTCAATCATCTATTTGTTTCTCGTTAAAATACTGAGTAAGATATTGAAAAGGGGAGAAGTTCGGTTTTTATTGCATATATCGACGTTCCAGCCGGATTAGAGCGGTTTTACGTGTACATCTTCCCTCGGTAATATAAACGGATAATCAAGAACATTTTAGTTAATTCTAATGAAAACACATTCTTTTTTATCATTTGTATTGGAAACAACATTGTCAAATGTCTTTTCTTGGATCTAAATAATACGAAACCTCGCTCTATGATTTGAAGGTAAAATGCTCAAATATGGTAAAATTGTGACTTTTTTCACGTTAATCATGTACTTTGATATTATGTAAATATATTCATTTTTACCAATATTTCGAATCTATTTCATGTAGTATCACGATATGTGATTTGGCCTTCAAATCTCAGAATTTCGCACAATATTGCATTTTAAGAAAGTTTTCTTGCATTTTGTTACGTACGTTAAAATCATCGAATTTAGCAATATTTTGACGTTTATCATCCCCTTTTCCTTTATTTGATTTAAACAAAATATCATCGAATTAGGTAATATTTTGCGATTTTTCCACGTTTTTGTGAATTTTCAATCTATGGGTATTAATTCATTATATATACGATAGAAATGTCGCAAACACATAATTGATTAGATAATAACCTTAAATACTTCATTTTCAATCAACTATTTGTTTCTCGTTAAAATACTGAGTAAGATATTGAAAAGGGGAGAAGTTCTGTTTTTATTCCATATATCGACGTTTCAGCCGGAATAGAGCGATTTTTGTGTACATCTTCCATCGGTAATATAAACGGAAAATCAGGAACATTTTAGTTAATACTAATGAAAACACATTGATTTTTATCATTTGTATTGGAAACAACATTGTCATATGTCTTTTCTTGGATCTAAATAATACGAAACCTCGCTCTATGATTTGTAGTTAAAATCCTCAAATATGGTTAAATAGTGACTTTTTTCACGTTTTTCATGTAGTTTGATATTACGTAAATATATTCATTTTTACCAATATTTCGATACTATTTCATGTAGTATCACGATATGTGATTTGGCCTTCAAATCTCAGAATTTTGCATAATATTGCATTTTAAGCAAGTTTTCTTGCATTTTGTTTCGTACGAAAAATCATCGAATTTAGCAATATTTTGACGTTTATCATCCCATTTTCCTTTATGTGACTTAAACAAAATATCATCGCATTAGGCAATATTTTCCCGTTTTCCACGTTTTTGTGAATTTACAGTCTATGGGTATTAATTCATATATATACGATAAAAATGATGCAAACACATAATTGATTAGATAATAACTTTAAATACTTCATTTTCAATGATCTATTTGTTTCTCGTTAAAATACTGAGTAAGATATTTAAAAGGGGGTGAAGTTCGGTTTTTATTGCATATCTTGACTTTTCAGCCGGATTAGAGCGGTTTTACGTGTACATCTTCCCTCGGTAATATAAACGGAAAATCAAGAACATTTTAGTTAATTTTAATGAAAACACATTGATTTTTATCATTTGTATTGGAAACAACATTGTCATATGTCTTTTCTTGGATCTAAATAATACGAAACCTCGCTCTATGATTTAAAGGTAAAACCCTCATATATCGTAAAATAGTGACTTTTTCACGTTTTTCATTTAGTTTGATACTTCGTAAATATATTCATTTATACCAATATTTCGATTCTATTTCATGTAGTATCACGATATGTGATTTGGCCTTCAAATCTCAGAATTTCGCATAATATTGCATTTTAAGCAAGTTTTCTTGCATTTTGTTTCGTACGAAAAATCATCGAATTTAGCAATATTTTGACGTTTATCATCCCCTTTTCCTTTATGTGATTTAAATAAATTATCATCGAATTAGGCAATATTTTGCCGTTTTTCCACGTTTTGGTGAATTTTCAGTCTATGGGTATTAATTCATATATATACGATAAAAATGATGCAAACACATAATTGATTAGATAATAACCTTAAATCCTTCATTTTCAATCATCTATTTGTTTCTCGTTAAAATACTGAGTAAGATATTGAAAAGGGGAGAAGTTCGGTTTTTATTGCATATATCGACGTTTCAGCCGGATTAGAGCGGTTTTACGTGTACATCTTCCCTCGGTAATATAAACGGATAATCAAGAACATTTTAGTTAATTCTAATGAAAACACATTCTTTTTTATCATTTGTATTGGAAACAACATTGTCAAATGTCTTTTCTTGGATCTAAATAATACGAAACCTCGCTCTATGATTTGAAGGTAAAATGCTCAAATATGGTAAAATTGTGACTTTTTTCACGTTAATCATGTACTTTGATATTATGTAAATATATTCATTTTTACCAATATTTCGATACTATTTCATGTAGTATAACGATATGTTATTTGGCCTTCAAATCTCAGAATTTCGCATAATATTGCATTTTAAGCAAGTTCTTTTGCATTTTGTTTCGTACGGAAAATCATCGAATTTAGCAATATTTTGACGTTTATCATCCCCTTTTCCTTTATGTGATTTAAACAAAATATCATCGAATTTGGCAATATTTTGCCGTTTTTCCACGTTTTTGTGAATTTTCAGTCTATGGGTATTAATTTATATATATACGATAAAAATTATGCAAACACATAATTGATTAGATAATAACCTTAAATACTTAATTTTCAAACATCTATTTGTTTCTCGTTAAAATACTGAGCAAGATATTGAAAAGGGGAGAAGTTTGGTTTTTATTGCATATATCGACGTTTCAGCCGGATTAGAGCGGTTTTACGTGTACATCTTCCCTCGGTAATATAAACGGAAAATCAGGAACATTTTAGTTAATTCTAATGAAAACACATTGATTTTTATAATTTGTATTAGAAACAACATTGTCATATGTCTTTTCTTGGATCTAAATAATACGAAACCTCTCTCTATGATTTGAAGTTAAAATCCTCAAATATGGTTAAATAGTGACTTTTTTCACGTTTTTCATGTAGTTTGATACTACGTAAATATATTCATTTTTACCAATATTTCGATTCTATTTCATGTAGTATCACGATATGTGATTTGGCCTTCAAATCTCAGAATTTCGAATAATATTGCATTTTAAGCTAGTTTTCTTGCATTTTGTTTAGTACGAAAAATCATCGAATTTAGCAATATTTTGACATTTATCATCCCCTTTTCCTTTATTTGATTTAAACAAAATATCATCGAATTACGCAGTATTTTGCCGATTTTCCACGTTTTTGTGAATTTTCAGTCTATAGGTATTAATTCATTATATATACGATACAAATGATGCAAACACATAATTGATTAGATAATAACCTTAAATACTTCATTTCAATCAACTATTTGTTTCTCGCTAAAATACTGAGTAAGATATTGAAAAGGGGAGAAGTTCAGTTTTTATTGCATATATCGACGTTTCAACCGGATTAGAGCGGTTTTACGTGTACATCTTCCCTCGGTAATATAAACGGAAAATCAAAAACATTTTAGTTAATTCTAATGAAAACACATTGATTTTTATCATTTGTATTGGAAACAACATTGTCATATGGCTTTTCTTTGATCTAAATAATACGAAACCTCGCTCTATGATTTGAAGTTAAAATCCTCAAATATGGTTATATAGTGACTTTTTTCACGTTTTTCATGTAGTTTGATATTACATAAATATATTCATTTTTACCAATATTTCGATACTATTTCATGTAGTATCACGATATGTGATTTGGCCTTCAAATCTCAGAATTTCGCATAATATTGCATTTTAAGCAAGTTTTCTTGCATTTTGTTTCGTACGAAAAATCATCGAATTTAGCAATATTTTGACGTTTATCATCCCATTTTCCTTTATGTGACTAAAACAAAATATCATCAAATTAGGCAATATTTTGCCGTTTTCCACGTTTTTGTGAATTTACAGTCTATGGGTATTAATTCATATATATACGATAAAAATGATGCAAACACATAATTGATTAGATAATAACTTTAAATACTTCATTTTCAATGATCTATTTGTTTCTCGTTAAAATACTGAGTAAGATATTTAAAAGGGGAGAAGTTCGGTTTTTATTGCATATATCGACGTTTCAACCGGATTAGAGCGGTTTTACGTGTACATCTTCCCTCGGTAATATAAACGGAAAATCAAAAACATTTTAGTTAATTCTAATGAAAACACATTGATTTTTATCATTTGTATTGGAAACAACATTGTCATATGTCTTTTCTTTGATCTAAATAATACGAAACCTCGCTCTATGATTTGAAGTTAAAATCCTCAAATATGGTTATATAGTGACTTTTTTCACGTTTTTCATGTAGTTTGATATTACATAAATATATTCATTTTTACCAATATTTCGATACTATTTCATGTAGTATCACGATATGTGATTTGGCCTTCAAATCTCAGAATTTCGCATAATATTGCATTTTAAGCAAGTTTTCTTGCATTTTGTTTCGTACGAAAAATCATCGAATTTAGCAATATTTTGACGTTTATCATCCCATTTTCCTTTATGTGACTAAAACAAAATATCATCAAATTAGGCAATATTTTGCCGTTTTCCACGTTTTTGTGAATTTACAGTCTATGGGTATTAATTCATATATATACGATAAAAATGATGCAAACACATAATTGATTAGATAATAACTTTAAATACTTCATTTTCAATGATCTATTTGTTTCTCGTTAAAATACTGAGTAAGATATTTAAAAGGGGAGAAGTTCGGTTTTTATTGCATATATCGACGTTTCAGCCGGATTAGAGCGGTTTTACGTGTACATCTTCCCTCGGTAATATAAACGGAAAATCAGGAACATTTTAGTTAATTCAAATGAAAACACATTGATTTTTATCATTTGAATTGGAAACAACATTGTCATATGTGTTTTCTTGGATCTAAATATAACGAAACCTCTCTCTATGATTTGAAGTTAAAATCCTCAAATATGGTTATATATTGACTTTTTTCACGTTTTTCATGTAGTTTGATACTACGTAAATATATTAATTTTTACCAATATTTCGATTCTATTTCATGTAGTATCACGATATGTGATTTGTCCTTCAAATCTCAGAATTTCGCACAATATTGCATTTTAAGCAAGTTTTCTTGCATTTTGTTTCGTACGAAAAATCATCGAATTTAGCAATATTTTGACGTTTATCATCCCCTTTTCCTTTTTTTGATTTAAACAAAATATCATCGAATTAGGCAGTATTTTGCCATTTTTCCACGTTTTTGTGAATTTTCAATCTACGGGTATTAATTCATTATATATACGATAAAAATGTCGCAAACACATAATTGATTAGATAATAACCTTAAATACTTCATTTTCAATCAACTATTTGTTTCTCGTTAAAATACTGAGTAAGATATTGAAAAGGGGAGAAGTTCTGTTTTTATTGCATATATCGACGTTTCAGCCGGAATAGAGCGATTTTTGTGTACATCTTCCATCGGTAATATAAACGGAAAATCAGGAACATTTTAGTTAATACTAATGAAAACACATTGATTTTTATCATTTGTATTGGAAACAACATTGTCATATGTCTTTTCTTGGATCTAAATAATACGAAACCTCGCTGTATGATTTGAAGTTAAAATCCTCAAATATAGTTAAATATTGACTTTTTTCACGTTTTTCATGTAGTTTGATGTTACGTAAATATATTCATTTTTACCAATATTTCGATACTATTTCATGTAGTATCACGATATGTGATTTGGCCTTCAAATCTCAGAATTTCGCATTATATTGCATTTTAAGCAAGTTTTCTTGCATTTTGTTTCGTACGAAAAATCTTCGAATTTAGCAATATTTTGACGTTTATCATCCCCTTTTCCTTTATGTGACTTAAACAAAATATCATCGAAATAGGCAATATTTTCCCGTTTTCCACGTTTTTGTGAATTTACAGTCTATGGGTATTAATTCATATATATACGATAAAAATGACGCAAACACATAATTGATTAAATAATAACCTTAAATACTTCATTTTCAATCAACTATTTGTTACTCGTTCAAATACTGAGTAAGATATTGAAAAGGGGAGAAGTTTTGTTTTTATTGCATATATCGACGTTTCAGCCGGAATAGAGCGATTTTCGTGTACATCTTCCATCGGTAATATAAACGGAAAATCAGGAACATTTTAGTTAATACTAATGAAAACACATTGATTTTTATCATTTGTATTGGAAACAACATTGTCATATGTCTTTTCTTGGATCTAAATAATACGAAACCTCGCTCTATGATTTGTAGTTAAAATCCTCAAATATGGTTAAATAGTGACTTTTTTCACGTTTTTCATGTAGTTTGATATTACGTAAATATATTCATTTTTACCAATATTTCGATACTATTTCATGTAGTATCACGATATGTGATTTGGCCTTCAAATCTCAGAATTTTGCATAATATTGCATTTTAAGCAAGTTTTCTTGCATTTTGTTTCGTACGAAAAATCATCGAATTTAGCAATATTTTGACGTTTATCATCCCATTTTCCTTTATGTGACTTAAACAAAATATCATCGCATTAGGCAATATTTTCCCGTTTTCCACGTTTTTGTGAATTTACAGTCTATGGGTATTAATTCATATATATACGATAAAAATGATGCAAACACATAATTGATTAGATAATAACTTTAAATACTTCATTTTCAATGATCTATTTGTTTCTCGTTAAAATACTGAGTAAGATATTTAAAAGGGGAGAAGTTCGGTTTTTATTGCATATATCGACGTTTCAGCCGGATTAGAGCGGTTTTACGTGTACATCTTCCCTCGGTAATATAAACGGAAAATCAAGAACATTTTAGTTAATTCTAATGAAAACACATTGATTTTTATCATTTGTATTGGAAACAACATTGTCATATGTCTTTTCTTGGATCTAAATAATACGAAACCTCGCTCTATGATTTGAAGTTTAAATCCTCAAATATGGTTAAATAGTGACTTTTTTCACGTTTTTCATGTAGTTTGATATTACGTAAATATATTCATTTTTACCAATATCTCGATTCTATTTCATGTAGTATCACGATATGTGATTTGGCCTTCAAATCTGAGAATTTCGCGTAATATTGCATTTTAAGCAAGTTTTCTTGCCTTTTGTTTCGTACGAAAAATCATCGAATTTAGCAATATTTTGACGTTTATCATCCCCTTTTCCTTTATGTGATTTAAACAAAATATCATCGAATTAGGCAATATTTTGCCGTTTTTCTACGTTTTTGTGAATTTTCAGTCTATGGGTATTAATTCATATATATACGATAAAAATTATGCAAACACATAATTGATTAGATAATAACCTTAAATACTTAATTTTCAATCATCTATTTGTTTCTCGTTAAAATACTGAGTAAGATATTGAAAAGGGGAGAAGTTCGGTTTTTATTGTATATATCGACGTTTCAGCCGGATTAGAGCGGTTTTACGTGTACATCTTCCCTCGGTAATATAAACGGAAAATCAGGAACATTTTAGTTAATTCTAATGAAAACACATTGATTTTTATAATTTGTATGGAAACAACATTGTCATATGTCTTTTCTTGGATCTAAATAATACGAAACCTCTCTCTATGATTTGAAGTTAAAATCCTCAAATATGGTTAAATAGTGACTTTTTTCACGTTTTTCATGTAGTTTGATACTAAGTAAATATATACATTTTTACCAATATTTCGATTATATTTCATGTAGTATCACGATATGTGATTTGGCCTTCAAATCTCAGAATTTCGCATTATATTGCATTTTAAGCAAGTTTTCTTGCATTTTGTTTCGTACGAAAAATCTTCGAATTTAGCAATATTTTGACGTTTATCATCCCCTTTTCCTTTATGTGACTTAAACAAAATATCATCGAAATAGGCAATATTTTCCCGTTTTCCACGTTTTTGTGAATTTACAGTCTATGGGTATTAATTCATATATATACGATAAAAATGACGCAAACACATAATTGATTAAATAATAACCTTAAATACTTCATTTTCAATCAACTATTTGTTACTCGTTCAAATACTGAGTAAGATATTGAAAAGGGGAGAAGTTCTGTTTTTATTGCATATATCGACGTTTCAGCCGGAATAGAGCGATTTTCGTGTACATCTTCCATCGGTAATATAAACGGAAAATCAGGAACATTTTAGTTAATACTAATGAAAACACATTGATTTTTATCATTTGTATTGGAAACAACATTGTCATATGTCTTTTCTTGGATCTAAATAATACGAAACCTCGCTGTATGATTTGAAGTTAAAATCCTCAAATATAGTTAAATATTGACTTTTTTCACGTTTTTCATGTAGTTTGATGTTACGTAAATATATTCATTTTTACCAATATTTCGATACTATTTCATGTAGTATCACGATATGTGATTTGGCCTTCAAATCTCAGAATTTCGCATTATATTGCATTTTAAGCAAGTTTTCTTGCATTTTGTTTCGTACGAAAAATCTTCGAATTTAGCAATATTTTGACGTTTATCATCCCCTTTTCCTTTATGTGACTTAAACAAAATATCATCGAAATAGGCAATATTTTCCCGTTTTCCACGTTTTTGTGAATTTACAGTCTATGGGTATTAATTCATATATATACGATAAAAATGACGCAAACACATAATTGATTAAATAATAACCTTAAATACTTCATTTTCAATCAACTATTTGTTACTCGTTCAAATACTGAGTAAGATATTGAAAAGGGGAGAAGTTTTGTTTTTATTGCATATATCGACGTTTCAGCCGGAATAGAGCGATTTTCGTGTACATCTTCCATCGGTAATATAAACGGAAAATCAGGAACATTTTAGTTAATACTAATGAAAACACATTGATTTTTATCATTTGTATTGGAAACAACATTGTCATATGTCTTTTCTTGGATCTAAATAATACGAAACCTCGCTCTATGATTTGTAGTTAAAATCCTCAAATATGGTTAAATAGTGACTTTTTTCACGTTTTTCATGTAGTTTGATATTACGTAAATATATTCATTTTTACCAATATTTCGATACTATTTCATGTAGTATCACGATATGTGATTTGGCCTTCAAATCTCAGAATTTTGCATAATATTGCATTTTAAGCAAGTTTTCTTGCATTTTGTTTCGTACGAAAAATCATCGAATTTAGCAATATTTTGACGTTTATCATCCCATTTTCCTTTATGTGACTTAAACAAAATATCATCGCATTAGGCAATATTTTCCCGTTTTCCACGTTTTTGTGAATTTACAGTCTATGGGTATTAATTCATATATATACGATAAAAATGATGCAAACACATAATTGATTAGATAATAACTTTAAATACTTCATTTTCAATGATCTATTTGTTTCTCGTTAAAATACTGAGTAAGATATTTAAAAGGGGAGAAGTTCGGTTTTTATTGCATATATCGACGTTTCAGCCGGATTAGAGCGGTTTTACGTGTACATCTTCCCTCGGTAATATAAACGGAAAATCAAGAACATTTTAGTTAATTCTAATGAAAACACATTGATTTTTATCATTTGTATTGGAAACAACATTGTCATATGTCTTTTCTTGGATCTAAATAATACGAAACCTCGCTCTATGATTTGAAGTTTAAATCCTCAAATATGGTTAAATAGTGACTTTTTTCACGTTTTTCATGTAGTTTGATATTACGTAAATATATTCATTTTTACCAATATCTCGATTCTATTTCATGTAGTATCACGATATGTGATTTGGCCTTCAAATCTGAGAATTTCGCGTAATATTGCATTTTAAGCAAGTTTTCTTGCCTTTTGTTTCGTACGAAAAATCATCGAATTTAGCAATATTTTGACGTTTATCATCCCCTTTTCCTTTATGTGATTTAAACAAAATATCATCGAATTAGGCAATATTTTGCCGTTTTTCTACGTTTTTGTGAATTTTCAGTCTATGGGTATTAATTCATATATATACGATAAAAATTATGCAAACACATAATTGATTAGATAATAACCTTAAATACTTAATTTTCAATCATCTATTTGTTTCTCGTTAAAATACTGAGTAAGATATTGAAAAGGGGAGAAGTTCGGTTTTTATTGTATATATCGACGTTTCAGCCGGATTAGAGCGGTTTTACGTGTACATCTTCCCTCGGTAATATAAACGGAAAATCAGGAACATTTTAGTTAATTCTAATGAAAACACATTGATTTTTATAATTTGTATGGAAACAACATTGTCATATGTCTTTTCTTGGATCTAAATAATACGAAACCTCTCTCTATGATTTGAAGTTAAAATCCTCAAATATGGTTAAATAGTGACTTTTTTCACGTTTTTCATGTAGTTTGATACTAAGTAAATATATACATTTTTACCAATATTTCGATTATATTTCATGTAGTATCACGATATGTGATTTGGCCTTCAAATCTCAGAATTTCGCATTATATTGCATTTTAAGCAAGTTTTCTTGCATTTTGTTTCGTACGAAAAATCTTCGAATTTAGCAATATTTTGACGTTTATCATCCCCTTTTCCTTTATGTGACTTAAACAAAATATCATCGAAATAGGCAATATTTTCCCGTTTTCCACGTTTTTGTGAATTTACAGTCTATGGGTATTAATTCATATATATACGATAAAAATGACGCAAACACATAATTGATTAAATAATAACCTTAAATACTTCATTTTCAATCAACTATTTGTTACTCGTTCAAATACTGAGTAAGATATTGAAAAGGGGAGAAGTTCTGTTTTTATTGCATATATCGACGTTTCAGCCGGAATAGAGCGATTTTCGTGTACATCTTCCATCGGTAATATAAACGGAAAATCAGGAACATTTTAGTTAATACTAATGAAAACACATTGATTTTTATCATTTGTATTGGAAACAACATTGTCATATGTCTTTTCTTGGATCTAAATAATACGAAACCTCGCTCTATGATTTGTAGTTAAAATCCTCAAATATGGTTAAATAGTGACTTTTTTCACGTTTTTCATGTAGTTTGATATTACGTAAATATATTCATTTTTACCAATATTTCGATACTATTTCATGTAGTATCACGATATGTGATTTGGCCTTCAAATCTCAGAATTTTGCATAATATTGCATTTTAAGCAAGTTATCTTGCATTTTGTTTCGTACGAAAAATCATCGAATTTAGCAATATTTTGACGTTTATCATCCCATTTTCCTTTATGTGACTTAAACAAAATATCATCGCATTAGGCAATATTTTCCCGTTTTCCACGTTTTTGTGAATTTACAGTCTATGGGTATTAATTCATATATATACGATAAAAATGATGCAAACACATAATTGATTAGATAATAACTTTAAATACTTCATTTTCAATGATCTATTTGTTTCTCGTTAAAATACTGAGTAAGATATTTAAAAGGGGAGAAGTTCGGTTTTTATTGCATATATCGACGTTTCAGCCGGATTAGAGCGGTTTTACGTGTACATCTTCCCTCGGTAATATAAACGGAAAATCAAGAACATTTTAGTTAATTCTAATGAAAACACATTGATTTTTATCATTTGTATTGGAAACAACATTGTCATATGTCTTTTCTTGGATCTAAATAATACGAAACCTCGCTCTATGATTTGAAGTTTAAATCCTCAAATATGGTTAAATAGTGACTTTTTTCACGTTTTTCATGTAGTTTGATATTACGTAAATATATTCATTTTTACCAATATCTCGATTCTATTTCATGTAGTATCACGATATGTGATTTGGCCTTCAAATCTGAGAATTTCGCGTAATATTGCATTTTAAGCAAGTTTTCTTGCCTTTTGTTTCGTACGAAAAATCATCGAATTTAGCAATATTTTGACGTTTATCATCCCCTTTTCCTTTATGTGATTTAAACAAAATATCATCGAATTAGGCAATATTTTGCCGTTTTTCTACGTTTTTGTGAATTTTCAGTCTATGGGTATTAATTCATATATATACGATAAAAATTATGCAAACACATAATTGATTAGATAATAACCTTAAATACTTAATTTTCAATCATCTATTTGTTTCTCGTTAAAATACTGAGTAAGATATTGAAAAGGGGAGAAGTTCGGTTTTTATTGTATATATCGACGTTTCAGCCGGATTAGAGCGGTTTTACGTGTACATCTTCCCTCGGTAATATAAACGGAAAATCAGGAACATTTTAGTTAATTCTAATGAAAACACATTGATTTTTATAATTTGTATGGAAACAACATTGTCATATGTCTTTTCTTGGATCTAAATAATACGAAACCTCTCTCTATGATTTGAAGTTAAAATCCTCAAATATGGTTAAATAGTGACTTTTTTCACGTTTTTCATGTAGTTTGATACTAAGTAAATATATACATTTTTACCAATATTTCGATTATATTTCATGTAGTATCACGATATGTGATTTGGCCTTCAAATCTCAGAATTTCGCATAATATTGCATTTTAAGCTAGTTTTCTTGCATTTTGTTTAGTACGAAAAATCATCGAATTTAGCAATATTTTGACATTTATCATCCCCTTTTCCTTTATTTGATTTAAACAAAATATCATCGAATTACGCAGTATTTTGCCGATTTTCCACGTTTTTGTGAATTTTCAGTCTATAGGTATTAATTCATTATATATACGATACAAATGATGCAAACACATAATTGATTAGATAATAACCTTAAATACTTCATTTTCAATCAACTATTTGTTTCTTGTTAAAATACTGAGTAAGATATTGAAAAGGGGAGAAGTTCTGTTTTTATTGCATATATCGACGTTTCAGCCGGAATAGAGCGATTTTTGTGTACATCTTCCATCGGTAATATAAACGGAAAATCAGGAACATTTTAGTTAATACTAATGAAAACACATTGATTTTTATCATTTGTATTAGAAACAACATTGTCATGTCTTTTCTTGGATCTAAATAATACGAAACCTCGCTGTATGATTTGAAGTTAAAATCCTCAAATATAGTTAAATATTGACTTTTTTCACGTTTTTCATGTAGTTTGATATTACGTAAATATATTCATTTTTACCAATATTTCGATACTATTTCATGTAGTATCACGATATGTGATTTGGCCTTCAAATCTCAGAATTTCGCATTATATTGCATTTTAAGCAAGTTTTCTTGCATTTTGTTTCGTACGAAAAATCATCGAATTTAGCAATATTTTGACGTTTATCATCCCCTTTTCCTTTATGTGACTTAAACAAAATATCATCGAATTAGGCAATATTTTCCCGTTTTCCACGTTTTTGTGAATTTACAGTCTATGGGTATTAATTCATATATATACGATAAAAATGACGCAAACACATAATTGATTAAATAATAACCTTAAATACTTCATTTTCAATCAACTATTTGTTACTCGTTCAAATACTGAGTAAGATATTGAAAAGGGGAGAAGTTCTGTTTTTATTGCATATATCGACGTTTCAGCCGGAATAGAGCGATTTTCGTGTACATCTTCCATCGGTAATATAAACGGAAAATCAGGAACATTTTAGTTAATACTAATGAAAACACATTGATTTTTATCATTTGTATTGGAAACAACATTGTCATATGTCTTTTCTTGGATCTAAATAATACGAAACCTCGCTCTATGATTTGAAGTTAAAATCCTCAAATATGGTTATATAGTGACTTTTTTCACGTTTTTCATGTAGTTTGATATTACATAAATATATTCATTTTTACCAATATTTCGATACTATTTCATGTAGTATCACGATATGTGATTTGGCCTTCAAATCTCAGAATTTTGCATAATATTGCATTTTAAGCAAGTTTTCTTGCATTTTGTTTCGTACGAAAAATCATCGAATTTAGCAATATTTTGACGTTTATCATCCCATTTTCCTTTATGTGACTTAAACAAAATATCATCGCATTAGGCAATATTTTCCCGTTTTCCACGTTTTTGTGAATTTACAGTCTATGGGTATTATTTCATATATATACGATAAAAATGACGCAAACACATAATTGATTAAATAATAACCTTAAATACTTCATTTTCAATCAACTATTTGTTACTCGTTCAAATACTGAGTAAGATATTGAAAAGGGGAGAAGTTCTGTTTTTATTGCATATATCGACGTTTCAGCCGGAATAGAGCGATTTTCGTGTACATCTTCCATCGGTAATATAAACGGAAAATCAGGAACATTTTAGTTAATACTAATGAAAACACATTGATTTTTATCATTTGTATTGGAAACAACATTGTCATATGTCTTTTCTTGGATCTAAATAATACGAAACCTCGCTCTATGATTTGTAGTTAAAATCCTCAAATATGGTTAAATAGTGACTTTTTTCACGTTTTTCATGTAGTTTGATATTACGTAAATAAAATTCATTTTTACCAATATTTCGATACTATTTCATGTAGTATCACGATATGTGATTTGGCCTTCAAATCTCAGAATTTTGCATAATATTGCATTTTAAGCAAGTTTTCTTGCATTTTGTTTCGTACGAAAAATCATCGAATTTAGCAATATTTTGACGTTTATCATCCCATTTTCCTTTATGTGACTTAAACAAAATATCATCGCATTAGGCAATATTTTCCCGTTTTCCACGTTTTTGTGAATTTACAGTCTATGGGTATTAATTCATATATATACGATAAAAATGATGCAAACACATAATTGATTAGATAATAACTTTAAATACTTCATTTTCAATGATCTATTTGTTTCTCGTTAAAATACTGAGTAAGATATTTAAAAGGGGAGAAGTTCGGTTTTTATTGCATATATCGACGTTTCAGCCGGATTAGAGCGGTTTTACGTGTACATCTTCCCTCGGTAATATAAACGGAAAATCAAGAACATTTTAGTTAATTCTAATGAAAACACATTGATTTTTATCATTTGTATTGGAAACAACATTGTCATATGTCTTTTCTTGGATCTAAATAATACGAAACCTCGCTCTATGATTTGAAGTTTAAATCCTCAAATATGGTTAAATAGTGACTTTTTTCACGTTTTTCATGTAGTTTGATATTACGTAAATATATTCATTTTTACCAATATCTCGATTCTATTTCATGTAGTATCACGATATGTGATTTGGCCTTCAAATCTGAGAATTTCGCGTAATATTGCATTTTAAGCAAGTTTTCTTGCCTTTTGTTTCGTACGAAAAATCATCGAATTTAGCAATATTTTGACGTTTATCATCCCCTTTTCCTTTATGTGATTTAAACAAAATATCATCGAATTAGGCAATATTTTGCCGTTTTTCTACGTTTTTGTGAATTTTCAGTCTATGGGTATTAATTCATATATATACGATAAAAATTATGCAAACACATAATTGATTAGATAATAACCTTAAATACTTAATTTTCAATCATCTATTTGTTTCTCGTTAAAATACTGAGTAAGATATTGAAAAGGGGAGAAGTTCGGTTTTTATTGTATATATCGACGTTTCAGCCGGATTAGAGCGGTTTTACGTGTACATCTTCCCTCGGTAATATAAACGGAAAATCAGGAACATTTTAGTTAATT
Source organism: Procambarus clarkii (assembly GCF_040958095.1). Lineage (NCBI taxonomy): Eukaryota > Metazoa > Arthropoda > Malacostraca > Decapoda > Cambaridae > Procambarus > Procambarus clarkii. The sequence continues at coordinate 693,601 of NC_091181.1, read as the reverse complement.
CTAATGAAAACACATTGATTTTTATAATTTGTATGGAAACAACATTGTCATATGTCTTTTCTTGGATCTAAATAATACGAAACCTCTCTCTATGATTTGAAGTTAAAATCCTCAAATATGGTTAAATAGTGACTTTTTTCACGTTTTTCATGTAGTTTGATACTAAGTAAATATATACATTTTTACCAATATTTCGATTATATTTCATGTAGTATCACGATATGTGATTTGGCCTTCAAATCTCAGAATTTCGCATAATATTGCATTTTAAGCTAGTTTTCTTGCATTTTGTTTAGTACGAAAAATCATCGAATTTAGCAATATTTTGACATTTATCATCCCCTTTTCCTTTATTTGATTTAAACAAAATATCATCGAATTACGCAGTATTTTGCCGATTTTCCACGTTTTTGTGAATTTTCAGTCTATAGGTATTAATTCATTATATATACGATACAAATGATGCAAACACATAATTGATTAGATAATAACCTTAAATACTTCATTTTCAATCAACTATTTGTTTCTTGTTAAAATACTGAGTAAGATATTGAAAAGGGGAGAAGTTCTGTTTTTATTGCATATATCGACGTTTCAGCCGGAATAGAGCGATTTTTGTGTACATCTTCCATCGGTAATATAAACGGAAAATCAGGAACATTTTAGTTAATACTAATGAAAACACATTGATTTTTATCATTTGTATTGGAAACAACATTGTCATGTCTTTTCTTGGATCTAAATAATACGAAACCTCGCTGTATGATTTGAAGTTAAAATCCTCAAATATAGTTAAATATTGACTTTTTTCACGTTTTTCATGTAGTTTGATATTACGTAAATATATTCATTTTTACCAATATTTCGATACTATTTCATGTAGTATCACGATATGTGATTTGGCCTTCAAATCTCAGAATTTCGCATTATATTGCATTTTAAGCAAGTTTTCTTGCATTTTGTTTCGTACGAAAAATCATCGAATTTAGCAATATTTTGACGTTTATCATCCCCTTTTCCTTTATGTGACTTAAACAAAATATCATCGAATTAGGCAATATTTTCCCGTTTTCCACGTTTTTGTGAATTTACAGTCTATGGGTATTAATTCATATATATACGATAAAAATGACGCAAACACATAATTGATTAAATAATAACCTTAAATACTTCATTTTCAATCAACTATTTGTTACTCGTTCAAATACTGAGTAAGATATTGAAAAGGGGAGAAGTTCTGTTTTTATTGCATATATCGACGTTTCAGCCGGAATAGAGCGATTTTCGTGTACATCTTCCATCGGTAATATAAACGGAAAATCAGGAACATTTTAGTTAATACTAATGAAAACACATTGATTTTTATCATTTGTATTGGAAACAACATTGTCATATGTCTTTTCTTGGATCTAAATAATACGAAACCTCGCTCTATGATTTGAAGTTAAAATCCTCAAATATGGTTATATAGTGACTTTTTTCACGTTTTTCATGTAGTTTGATATTACATAAATATATTCATTTTTACCAATATTTCGATACTATTTCATGTAGTATCACGATATGTGATTTGGCCTTCAAATCTCAGAATTTCGCATAATATTGCATTTTAAGCAAGTTTTCTTGCATTTTGTTTCGTACGAAAAATCATCGAATTTAGCAATATTTTGACGTTTATCATCCCATTTTCCTTTATGTGACTTAAACAAAATATCATCGAATTAGGCAATATTTTGCCGTTTTCCACGTTTTTGTGAATTTACAGTCTATGGGTATTAATTCATATATATACAATAAAAGTGATGCAAACACATAATTGATTAGATAATAACTTTAAATACTTCATTTTCAATGATCTATTTGTTTCTCGTTAAAATACTGAGTAAGATATTTAAAAGGGGAGAAGTTCGGTTTTTATTGCATATATCGACGTTTCAGCCGGATTAGAGCAGTTTTACGTGTACATCTTTCCTCGGTAATATAAACGGAAAATCAAGAACATTTTAGTTAATTCTAATGAAAACACATTGATTTTTATCATTTGTATTGGAAACAACATTGTCATATGTCTTTTCTTGGATCTAAATAATACGAAACCTCGCTCTATGATTTGAAGTTAAAATCCTCAAATATGGTTAAATAGTGACTTTTTTCACGTTTTTCATGTAGTTTGATACTACGTAAATATATTCATTTTTACCAATATCTCGATTCTATTTCATGTAGTATCACGATATGTGATTTGGCCTTCAAATCTAAGAATTTCGCATAATATTGCATTTTAAGCAAGTTTTCTTGCCTTTTGTTTCGTACGAAAAATCATCGAATTTAGCAATATTTTGACGTTTATCATCCCCTTTTCCATTATGTGATTTAAACAAAATATCATCGAATTAGGCAATATTTTGCCGTTTTTCCACGTATTTGTGAATTTTCAGTCTATGGGTATTAATTCATATATATACGATATAAATTATGCAAACACATAATTGATTAGATAATAACCTTAAATACTTAATTTTCAATCATCTATTTGTTTCTCGTTAAAATACTGAGTAAGATATTGAAAAGGGGAGAAGTTCGGTTTTTATTGCATATATCGACGTTTCAGCCGGATTAGAGCGGTTTTACGTGTACATCTTCCCTCGGTAATATAAACGGAAAATCAGGAACATTTTAGTTAATTCTAATGAAAACACATTGATTTTTATCATTTGAATTGGAAACAACATTGTCATGTCTTTTCTTGGATCTAAATATAACGAAACCTCTCTCTATGATTTGAAGTTAAAATCCTCAAATATGGTTAAATAGTGACTTTTTTCACATTTTTCATGTAGTTTGATACTACGTAAATATATTAATTTTTACCAATATTTCGAATCTATTTCATGTCGTATCACGATATGTGATTTGGCCTTCAAATCTCAGAATTTCGCACAATATTGCATTTTAAGAAAGTTTTCTTGCATTTTGTTACGTACGAAAAATCATCGAATTTAGCAATATTTTGACGTTTATCATCCCCTTTTCCTTTATTTGATTTAAACAAAATATCATCGAATTAGGTAATATTTTGCGATTTTTCCACGTTTTTGTGAATTTTCAATCTATGGGTATTAATTCATTATATATACGATAGAAATGTCGCAAACACATCATTGATTAGATAATAACCTTAAATACTTCATTTTCAATCAACTATTTGTTTCTCGTTAAAATACTGAGTAAGATATTGAAAAGGGGAGAAGTTCTGTTTTTATTGCATATATCGACGTTTCAGCCGGAATAGAGCGATTTTTGTGTACATCTTCCATCGGTAATATAAACGGAAAATCAGGAACATTTTAGTTAATACTAATGAAAACACATTGATTTTTATCATTTGTATTGGAAACAACATTGTCATATGTCTTTTCTTGGATCTAAATAATACGAAACCTCGCTCTATGATTTGTAGTTAAAATCCTCAAATATGGTTAAATAGTGACTTTTTTCACGTTTTTCATGTAGTTTGATATTACGTAAATATATTCATTTTTACCAATATTTCGATACTATTTCATGTAGTATCACGATATGTGATTTGGCCTTCAAATCTCAGAATTTTGCATAATATTGCATTTTAAGCAAGTTTTCTTGCATTTTGTTTCGTACGAAAAATCATCGAATTTAGCAATATTTTGACGTTTATCATCCCATTTTCCTTTATGTGACTTAAACAAAATATCATCGCATTAGGCAATATTTTCCCGTTTTCCACGTTTTTGTGAATTTACAGTCTATGGGTATTAATTCATATATATACGATAAAAATGATGCAAACACATACTTGATTAGATAATAACTTTAAATACTTCATTTTCAATGATCTATTTGTTTCTCGTTAAAATACTGAGTAAGATATTTAAAAGGGGGTGAAGTTCGGTTTTTATTGCATATCTCGACTTTTCAGCCGGATTAGAGCGGTTTTACGTGTACATCTTCCCTCGGTAATATAAACGGAAAATCAAGAACATTTTAGTTAATTTTAATGAAAACACATTGATTTTTATCATTTGTATTGGAAACAACATTGTCATATGTCTTTTCTTGGATCTAAATAATACGAAACCTCGCTCTATGATTTAAAGGTAAAACCCTCATATATCGTAAAATAGTGACTTTTTCACGTTTTTCATTTAGTTTGATACTTCGTAAATATATTCATTTATACCAATATTTCGATTCTATTTCATGTAGTATCACGATATGTGATTTGGCCTTCAAATCTCAGAATTTCGCATAATATTGCATTTTAAGCAAGTTTTCTTGCATTTTGTTTCGTACGAAAAATCATCGAATTTAGCAATATTTTGACGTTTATCATCCCCTTTTCCTTTATGTGATTTAAACAAATTATCATCGAATTAGGCAATATTTTGCCGTTTTTCCACGTTTTGGTGAATTTTCAGTCTATGGGTATTAATTCATATATATACGATAAAAATGATGCAAACACATAATTGATTAGATAATAACCTTAAATCCTCCATTTTCAATCATCTATTTGTTTCTCGTTAAAATACTGAGTAAGATATTGAAAAGGGGAGAAGTTCGGTTTTTATTGCATATATCGACGTTTCAGCCGGATTAGAGCGGTTTTACGTGTACATCTTCCCTCGGTAATATAAACGGATAATCAAGAACATTTTAGTTAATTCTAATGAAAACACATTCTTTTTTATCATTTGTATTGGAAACAACATTGTCAAATGTCTTTTCTTGGATCTAAATAATACGAAACCTCGCTCTATGATTTGAAGGTAAAATGCTCAAATATGGTAAAATTGTGACTTTTTTCACGTTAATCATGTACTTTGATATTATGTAAATATATTCATTTTTACCAATATTTCGATACTATTTCATGTAGTATAACGATATGTTATTTGGCCTTCAAATCTCAGAATTTCGCATAATATTGCATTTTAAGCAAGTTCTTTTGCATTTTGTTTCGTACGGAAAATCATCGAATTTAGCAATATTTTGACGTTTATCATCCCCTTTTCCTTTATGTGATTTAAACAAAATATCATCGAATTTGGCAATATTTTGCCGTTTTTCCACGTTTTTGTGAATTTTCAGTCTATGGGTATTAATTCATATATATACGATAAAAATTATGCAAACACATAATTGATTAGATAATAACCTTAAATACTTCATTTTCAATCATCTATTTGTTTCTCGTTAAAATACTGAGTAAGATATTGAAAAGGGGAGTAGTTCGGTTTTTATTGCATATATCGACGTTTCAGCCGGATTAGAGCGGTTTTACGTGTACATCTTCCCTCGGCAATATAAACGGAAAATCAGGAACATTTTAGTTAATTCTAATGAAAACACATTGATTTTTATCATTTGTATTGGAAACAACATTGTCATATGTCTTTTCTTGGATCTAAATAATACGAAACCTCGCTCTATGATTTGAAGGTAAAATCCTCAAATATCGTTAAATAGTGACTTTTTTCACGTTTTTCATGTAGTTTGATACTACGTAAATATATTCATTTTAACCAATATTTCGATTCTATTTCATGTAGAATCACGATATGTGATTTGGCCGTCAAATATCAGAATTTCGCAAAATATTGCATTTTAAGCAAGTTTTCTTGCATTTTGTTTCATACGAAAAATCATCGAATTTAGCAATATTTTGACAATTATCATCCCCTTTTCCTTTATGTGATTTAAACAAAATATCATCGAATTAGGCAATATTTTGCCGTTTTCCACGTTTTTGTGAATTTTCAGTCTATGGGTATTAATTCATATGTATATACGATAAAAATTATGCAAACACATAATTGATTAGATAATAACCTTAAATACTTTTTTTCAATCATCTATTTGTTTCTCGTTAAAATACTGAGTACGATATTGAAAAGGGGAGAAGTTCTGTTTTTATTGCATATATCGACGTTTCAGCCGGAATAGAGCGATTTTCGTGTACATCTTCCATCGGTAATATAAACGGAAAATCAGGAACATTTTAGTTAATACTAATGAAAACACATTGATTTTTATCATTTGTATTGGAAACAACATTGTCATATGTCTTTTCTTGGATCTAAATAATACGAAACCTCGCTCTATGATTTGAAGTTAAAATCCTCAAATATGGTTATATATTGACTTTTTTCACGTTTTTCATGTAGTTTGATATTACGTAAATATATTCATTTTTACCAATATTTCGATTCTATTTCATGTAGTATCACGATATGTGATTTGGCCTTCAAATCTCAGAAGTTCGCATAATATTGCATTTTAAGCAAGTTTTCTTGCCTTTTGTTTCGTACGAAAAATCATCGAATTTAGCAATATTTTGACGTTTATCATCCCCTTTTCCTTTATGTGATTTAAACAAATTATCATCGAATTAGGCAATATTTTGCCGTTTTTCCACGTTTATGTGAATTTTCAGTTTATTGGTATTAATTCATTATATATACGATAAAAATGATGCAAACACATAATAATTATGATTAATGATTAAAATGATTAGATAATAACCTTAAATACTTCATTTTCAATCAACTATTTGTTTCTCGTTAAAATACTGAGTAAGATATTGAAAAGGGGAGAAGTTCGGTTTTTATTGTATATATCAACGTTTCAGCCGGATTAGAGCGGTTTTACGTGTACATCTTCCCTCGGTAATATAAACGGAAAATCAGGAACATTTTAGTTAATTCTAATGAAAACACATTGATTTTTATCATTTGTATTGGAAACAACATTGTCATATATCTTTTCTTGGATCTAAATAATACGAAATCTCGCTTTATGATTTGAAGTTAAAATCCTCAAATATGGTTAAATAGTGACTTTTTTCACGTTTTTCATGTAGTTTGATACTACGTAAATATATTCATTTTTACCAATATTTCGATTCTATTTCATGTAGTATCACGATATGTTATTTGGCCTTCAAATCTCAGAATTTCGCATAATATTGCATTTTAAGCAAGTTTTCTTGCATTTTGTTTCGTACGAAAAATCATAGAATTTAGCAATATTTTGACGTTTATCATCCCTTTTTCCTTTATGTGATTTAAACAAAATATCATCGAATTAGGCAATATTTTGCCGTTTTTCCACGTTTTTGTGAATTTTCAGTCTATGGGTATTAATTCATATATATACGATAAAAATGATGCAAACACATAATTGATTAGATAATAACCTTAAATACTTCATTTTCAATCATCTATTTGTTTCTCGTTAAAATACTGAGTACGATATTGAAAAGGGGAGAAGTTCTGTTTTTATTGCATATATCGACGTTTCAGCCGGAATATAGCGATTTTCGTGTACATCTTCCATCGGTAATATAAACCGAAAATCAGGAACATTTTAGTTAATACTAATGAAAACACATTGATTTTTATCATTTGTATTGGAAACAACATTGTCATATGTCTTTTCTTGGATCTAAATAATACGAAACCTCGCTCTATGATTTGAAGGTAAAATCCTCAAATATGGTTAAATAGTGACTTTTTTCACGTTTTTCATGTAGTTTGATACTACGTAAATATATTCATTTTAACCAATATTTCGATTCTATTTCATGTAGAATCACGATATGTGATTTGGCCGTCAAATATCAGAATTTCGCAAAATATTGCATTTTAAGCAAGTTTTCTTGCATTTTGTTTCATACGAAAAATCATCGAATTTAGCAATATTTTGACAATTATCATCCCCTTTTCCTTTATGTGATTTAAACAAAATATCATCGAATTAGGCAATATTTTGCCGTTTTCCACGTTTTTGTGAATTTTCAGTCTATGGGTATTAATTCATATATATATACGATAAAAATTATGCAAACACATAATTGATTAGATAATAACCTTAAATACTTTTTTTCAATCATCTATTTGTTTCTCGTTAAAATACTGAGTACGATACTGAAAAGGGGAGAAGTTCTGTTTTTATTGCATATATCGACGTTTCAGCCGGAATAGAGCGATTTTCGTGTACATATTCCATCGGTAATATAAACGGAAAATCAGGAACATTTTAGTTAATACTAATGAAAACACATTGATTTTTATCATTTGTATTGGAAACAACATTGTCATATGTCTTTTCTTGGATCTAAATAATACGAAACCTCGCTCTATGATTTGAAGTTAAAATCCTCAAATATGGTTATATATTGACTTTTTTCACGTTTTTCATGTAGTTTGATATTACGTAAATATATTAATTTTTACCAATATTTCGATTCTATTTCATGTAGTATCACGATATGTGATTTGGCCTTCAAATCTCAGAAGTTCGCATAATATTGCATTTTAAGCAAGTTTTCTTGCCTTTTGTTTCGTACGAAAAATCATCGAATTTAGCAATATTTTGACGTTTATCATCCCCTTTTCCTTTATGTGATTTAAACAAATTATCATCGAATTAGGCAATATTTTGCCGTTTTTCCACGTTTATGTGAATTTTCAGTTTATTGGTATTAATTCATTATATATACGATAAAAATGATGCAAACACATAATAATTATGATTAATGATTAAAATGATTAGATAATAACCTTAAATACTTCATTTTCAATCAACTATTTGTTTATCGTTAAAATACTGAGTAAGATATTGAAAAGAGGGAAAAGTTCGGTTTTTATTGCATATATCAACGTTTCAGCCGGATTAGAGCGGTTTTACGTGTACATCTTCCCTCGGTAATATAAACGGAAAATCAGGAACATTTTAGTTAATTCTAATGAAAACACATTGATTTTTATCATTTGTATTGGAAACAACATTGTCATATATCTTTTCTTGGATCTAAATAATACGAAATCTCGCTCTATGATTTGAAGTTAAAATCCTCAAATATGGTTAAATAGTGACTTTTTTCACGTTTTTCATGTAGTTTGATACTACGTAAATATATTCATTTTTACCAATATTTCGATTCTATTTCATGTAGTATCACGATATGTTATTTGGCCTTCAAATCTCAGAATTTCGCATAATATTGCATTTTAAGCAAGTTTTCTTGCATTTTGTTTCGTACGAAAAATCATCGAATTTAGCAATATTTTGACAATTGTCATCCCATTTTCCTTTATGTGATTTAAACAAAATATCATCGAATTAGGCAATATTTTGCCGTTTTCCACGTTTTTGTGAATTTTCAGTCTATGGGTATTAATTCATATATCTACGATAAAAATTATGCAAACACATAATTGATTAGATAATAACCTTAAATACTTCATTTGCAATCATCTATTTGTTTCTCGTTAAAATACTGAGTAAGATATTGAAAAGGGGAGTAGTTCGGTTTTTATTGCATATATCGACGTTTCAGCCGGATTAGAGCGGTTTTACGTGTTCATCTTCCCTCGGCAATATAAACGGAAAATCAGGAACATTTTAGTTAATTCTAATGAAAACACATTGATTTTTATCATTTGTATTGGAAACAACATTGTCATATGTCTTTTCTTGGATCTAAATAATACGAAACCTCGCTCTATGATTTGAAGGTAAAATCCTCAAATATGGTTAAATAGTGACTTTTTTCACGTTTTTCATGTAGTTTGATACTACGTAAATATATTCATTTTAACCAATATTTCGATTCTATTTCATGTAGAATCACGATATGTGATTTGGCCGTCAAATATCAGAATTTCGCAAAATATTGCATTTTAAGCAAGTTTTCTTGCATTTTGTTTCATACGAAAAATCATAGAATTTAGCAATATTTTGACGTTTATCATCCCCTTTTCCTTTATGTGACTTAAACAAAATTTCATCGAATTAGGCAATATTTTGCCGTTTTCCACGTTTTTGTGAATTTACAGTCTATGGGTATTAATTCATATATATACGATAAAAATTATGCAAACACATAATTGATTAGATAATAACCTTAAATAATTCATTTTCAATCATCTATTTGTTTCTCGTAAAAATACTGATTAAGATATTGAAAAGGGGAGAAGTTCGGTTTTTATTGCATATATCGACGTTTCAGCCGGATTAGAGCGGTTTTACGTGTACATCTTCCCTCGGTAATATAAACGGAAAATCAGGAACATTTTAGTTAATTGTAATGAAAAAACATTGACTTTTATCATTTGTATTGGAAACAACATTGTCATATGTCTTTTCTTGGATCTAAATAATACGAAACCTCGCTCTATGATTTGAAAGTAAAATCCTCATATATGGTAAAATAGTGACTTTTTCACGTTAATCATGTAGTTTGATATTACGTAAATATATTCATTTTTACCAATATTTCGATACTATTTCATGTAGTATCAAGATATGTGATTTGGCCTTCAAATCTCAGAATTTCGCATAATATTGCATTTTAAGCAAGTTTTCTTGCATCTTGTTTCGTACGAAAAATCATCGAATTTAGCAATATTTTCACGTTTATCATCCCTTTTTCCGTTATGTGATTTAAACAAAATATCATCGAATTAGGCAATATTTTGCCGTTTTTCCACGTTTTTGTGAATTTACAGTCTATGGGTATTAATTCATATATATACGATAAAAATGATGCAAACACATAATTGATTAGATAATAACCTTAAATACTTCATTTTCAATCATCTATTTGTTTCTCGTTAAAATACTGAGTACGATATTGAAAAGGGGAGAAGTTCTGTTTTTATTGCATATATCGACGTTTCAGCCGGAATAGAGCGATTTTCGTGTACATCTTCCATCGGTAATATAAACCGAAAATCAGGAACATTTTAGTTAATACTAATGAAAACACATTGATTTTTTTCATTTGTATTGGAAACAACATTGTCATATGTCTTTTCTTGGATCTAAATAATACGAAACCTCGCTCTATGATTTGAAGTTAAAATCCTCAAATATGGTTAAATAGTGACTTTTTTCACGTTTTTCATGTAGTTTGATACTACGTAAATATATTGATTTTAACCAATATTTCGATTCTATTTCATGTAGAATCACGATATGTGATTTGGCCGTCAAATATCAGAATTTCGCAAAATATTGCATTTTAAGCAAGTTTTCTTGCATTTTGTTTCATACGAAAAATCATCGAATTTAGCAATATTTTGACAATTATCATCCCCTTTTCCTTTATGTGATTTAAACAAAATATCATCGAATTAGGCAATATTTTGCCGTTTTCCACGTTTTTGTGAATTTTCAGTCTATGGGTATTAATTCATATATATACGATAAAAATGATGCAAACACATAATTGATTAGATAATAACCTTAAATACTTCATTTTCAATCATCTATTTGTTTCTCGTTAAAATACTGATTACGATATTGAAAAGGGGAGAAGTTCTGTTTTTATTGCATATATCGACGTTTCAGCCGGAATATAGCGATTATCGTGTACATCTTCCATCGGTAATATAAACCGAAAATCAGGAACATTTTAGTTAATACTAATGAAAACACATTGATTTTTATCATTTGTATTGGAAACAACATTGTCATATGTCTTTTCTTGGATCTAAATAATACGAAACCTCGCTCTATGATTTGAAGGTAAAATCCTCAAATATGGTTAAATAGTGACTTTTTTCACGTTTTTCATGTAGTTTGATACTACGTAAATATATTCATTTTAACCAATATTTCGATTCTATTTCATGTAGAATCACGATATGTGATTTGGCCGTCAAATATCAGAATTTCGCAAAATATTGCATTTTAAGCAAGTTTTCTTGCATTTTGTTTCATACGAAAAATCATCGAATTTAGCAATATTTTGACAATTATCATCCCCTTTTCCTTTATGTGATTTAAACAAAATATCATCGAATTAGGCAATATTTTGCCGTTTTCCACGTTTTTGTGAATTTTCAGTCTATGGGTATTAATTCATATATATATACGATAAAAATTATGCAAACACATAATTGATTAGATAATAACCTTAAATACTTTTTTTCAATCATCTATTTGTTTCTCGTTAAAATACTGAGTACGATATTGAAAAGGGGAGAAGTTCTGTTTTTATTGCATATATCGACGTTTCAGCCGGAATAGAGCGATTTTCGTGTACATATTCCATCGGTAATATAAACGGAAAATCAGGAACATTTTAGTTAATACTAATGAAAACACATTGATTTTTATCATTTGTATTGGAAACAACATTGTCATATGTCTTTTCTTGGATCTAAATAATACGAAACCTCGCTCTATGATTTGAAGTTAAAATCCTCAAATATGGTTATATATTGACTTTTTTCACGTTTTTCATGTAGTTTGATATTACGTAAATATATTAATTTTTACCAATATTTCGATTCTATTTCATGTAGTATCACGATATGTGATTTGGCCTTCAAATCTCAGAAGTTCGCATAATATTGCATTTTAAGCAAGTTTTCTTGCCTTTTGTTTCGTACGAAAAATCATCGAATTTAGCAATATTTTGACGTTTATCATCCCCTTTTCCTTTATGTGATTTAAACAAATTATCATCGAATTAGGCAATATTTTGCCGTTTTTCCACGTTTATGTGAATTTTCAGTTTATTGGTATTAATTCATTATATATACGATAAAAATGATGCAAACACATAATAATTATGATTAATGATTAAAATGATTAGATAATAACCTTAAATACTTCATTTTCAATCAACTATTTGTTTATCGTTAAAATACTGAGTAAGATATTGAAAAGAGGGAAAAGTTCGGTTTTTATTGCATATATCAACGTTTCAGCCGGATTAGAGCGGTTTTACGTGTACATCTTCCCTCGGTAATATAAACGGAAAATCAGGAACATTTTAGTTAATTCTAATGAAAACACATTGATTTTTATCATTTGTATTGGAAACAACATTGTCATATATCTTTTCTTGGATCTAAATAATACGAAATCTCGCTCTATGATTTGAAGTTAAAATCCTCAAATATGGTTAAATAGTGACTTTTTTCACGTTTTTCATGTAGTTTGATACTACGTAAATATATTCATTTTTACCAATATTTCGATTCTATTTCATGTAGTATCACGATATGTTATTTGGCCTTCAAATCTCAGAATTTCGCATAATATTGCATTTTAAGCAAGTTTTCTTGCATTTTGTTTCGTACGAAAAATCATCGAATTTAGCAATATTTTGACAATTGTCATCCCATTTTCCTTTATGTGATTTAAACAAAATATCATCGAATTAGGCAATATTTTGCCGTTTTCCACGTTTTTGTGAATTTTCAGTCTATGGGTATTAATTCATATATCTACGATAAAAATTATGCAAACACATAATTGATTAGATAATAACCTTAAATACTTCATTTTCAATCATCTATTTGTTTCTCGTTAAAATACTGAGTACGATATTGAAAAGGGGAGAAGTTCTGTTTTTATTGCATATATCGACGTTTCAGCCGGAATATAGCGATTTTCGTGTACATCTTCCATCGGTAATATAAACCGAAAATCAGGAACATTTTAGTTAATACTAATGAAAACACATTGATTTTTATCATTTGTATTGGAAACAACATTGTCATATGTCTTTTCTTGGATCTAAATAATACGAAACCTCGCTCTATGATTTGAAGGTAAAATCCTCAAATATGGTTAAATAGTGACTTTTTTCACGTTTTTCATGTAGTTTGATACTACGTAAATATATTCATTTTAACCAATATTTCGATTCTATTTCATGTAGAATCACGATATGTGATTTGGCCGTCAAATATCAGAATTTCGCAAAATATTGCATTTTAAGCAAGTTTTCTTGCATTTTGTTTCATACGAAAAATCATCGAATTTAGCAATATTTTGACAATTATCATCCCCTTTTCCTTTATGTGATTTAAACAAAATATCATCGAATTAGGCAATATTTTGCCGTTTTCCAAGTTTTTGTGAATTTTCAGTCTATGGGTATTAATTCATATATATATACGATAAAAATTATGCAAACACATAATTGATTAGATAATAACCTTAAATACTTTTTTTCAATCATCTATTTGTTTCTCGTTAAAATACTGAGTACGATATTGAAAAGGGGAGAAGTTCTGTTTTTATTGCATATATCGACGTTTCAGCCGGAATAGAGCGATTTTCGTGCACATATTCCATCGGTAATATAAACGGAAAATCAGGAACATTTTAGTTAATACTAATGAAAACACATTGATTTTTATCATTTGTATTGGAAACAACATTGTCATATGTCTTTTCTTGGATCTAAATAATACGAAACCTCGCTCTATGATTTGAAGTTAAAATCCTCAAATATGGTTATATATTGAATTTTTTCACGTTTTTCATGTAGTTTGATATTACGTAAATATATTAATTTTTACCAATATTTCGATTCTATTTCATGTAGTATCACGATATGTGATTTGGCCTTCAAATCTCAGAAGTTCGCATAATATTGCATTTTAAGCAAGTTTTCTTGCCTTTTGTTTCGTACGAAAAATCATCGAATTTAGCAATATTTTGACGTTTATCATCCCCTTTTCCTTTATGTGATTTAAACAAATTATCATCGAATTAGGCAATATTTTGCCGTTTTTCCACGTTTATGTGAATTTTCAGTTTATTGGTATTAATTCATTATATATACGATAAAAATGATGCAAACACATAATAATTATGATTAATGATTAAAATGATTAGATAATAACCTTAAATACTTCATTTTCAATCAACTATTTGTTTATCGTTAAAATACTGAGTAAGATATTGAAAAGAGGGAAGAGTTCGGATTTTATTGCATATATCAACGTTTCAGCCGGATTAGAGCGGTTTTACGTGTACATCTTCCCTCGGTAATATAAACGGAAAATCAGGAACATTTTAGTTAATTCTAATGAAAACACATTGATTTTTATCATTTGTATTGGAAACAACATTGTCATATATCTTTTCTTGGATCTAAATAATACGAAATCTCGCTCTATGATTTGAAGTTAAAATCCTCAAATATGGTTAAATAGTGACTTTTTTCACGTTTTTCATGTAGTTTGATACTACGTAAATATATTCATTTTTACCAATATTTCGATTCTATTTCATGTAGTATCACGATATGTTATTTGGCCTTCAAATCTCAGAATTTCGCATAATATTGCATTTTAAGCAAGTTTTCTTGCATTTTGTTTCGTACGAAAAATCATCGAATTTAGCAATATTTTGACAATTGTCATCCCATTTTCCTTTATGTGATTTAAACAAAATATCATCGAATTAGGCAATATTTTGCCGTTTTCCACGTTTTTGTGAATTTTCAGTCTATGGGTATTAATTCATATATCTACGATAAAAATTATGCAAACACATAATTGATTAGATAATAACCTTAAATACTTCATTTGCAATCATCTATTTGTTTCTCGTTAAAATACTGAGTAAGATATTGAAAAGGGGAGTAGTTCGGTTTTTATTGCATATATCGACGTTTCAGCCGGATTAGAGTGGTTTTACGTGTTCATCTTCCCTCGGCAATATAAACGGAAAATCAGGAACATTTTAGTTAATTCTAATGAAAACACATTGATTTTTATCATTTGTATTGGAAACAACATTGTCATATGTCTTTTCTTGGATCTAAATAATACGAAACCTCGCTCTATGATTTGAAGGTAAAATCCTCAAATATGGTTAAATAGTGACTTTTTTCACGTTTTTCATGTAGTTTGATACTACGTAAATATATTCATTTTAACCAATATTTCGATTCTATTTCATGTAGAATCACGATATGTGATTTGGCCGTCAAATATCAGAATTTCGCAAAATATTGCATTTTAAGCAAGTTTTCTTGCATTTTGTTTCATACGAAAAATCATAGAATTTAGCAATATTTTGACGTTTATCATCCCCTTTTCCTTTATGTGACTTAAACAAAATTTCATCGAATTAGGCAATATTTTGCCGTTTTCCACGTTTTTGTGAATTTACAGTCTATGGGTATTAATTCATATATATACGATAAAAATTATGCAAACACATAATTGATTAGATAATAACCTTAAATAATTCATTTTCAATCATCTATTTGTTTCTCGTAAAAATACTGATTAAGATATTGAAAAGGGGAGAAGTTCGGTTTTTATTGCATATATCGACGTTTCAGCCGGATTAGAGCGGTTTTACGTGTACATCTTCCCTCGGTAATATAAACGGAAAATCAGGAACATTTTAGTTAATTGTAATGAAAAAACATTGACTTTTATCATTTGTATTGGAAACAACATTGTCATATGTCTTTTCTTGGATCTAAATAATACGAAACCTCGCTCTATGATTTGAAAGTAAAATCCTCATATATGGTAAAATAGTGACTTTTTCACGTTAATCATGTAGTTTGATATTACGTAAATATATTCATTTTTACCAATATTTCGATACTATTTCATGTAGTATCAAGATATGTGATTTGGCCTTCAAATCTCAGAATTTCGCATAATATTGCATTTTAAGCAAGTTTTCTTGCATCTTGTTTCGTACGAAAAATCATCGAATTTAGCAATATTTTCACGTTTATCATCCCTTTTTCCGTTATGTGATTTAAACAAAATATCATCGAATTAGGCAATATTTTGCCGTTTTCCACGTTTTTGTGAATTTACAGTCTATGGGTATTAATTCAAATATATACGATAAAAATGATGCAAACACATAATTGATTAGATAATAACCTTAAATACTTCATTTTCAATCATCTATTTGTTTCTCGTTAAAATACTGAGTACGATATTGAAAAGGGGAGAAGTTCTGTTTTTATTGCATATATCGACGTTTCAGCCGGAATAGAGCGATTTTCGTGTACATCTTCCATCGGTAATATAAACCGAAAATCAGGAACATTTTAGTTAATACTAATGAAAACACATTGATTTTTTTCATTTGTATTGGAAACAACATTGTCATATGTCTTTTCTTGGATCTAAATAATACGAAACCTCGCTCTATGATTTGAAGGTAAAATCCTCAAATATGGTTAAATAGTGACTTTTTTCACGTTTTTCATGTAGTTTGATACTACGTAAATATATTCATTTTAACCAATATTTCGATTCTATTTCATGTAGAATCACGATATGTGATTTGGCCGTCAAATATCAGAATT
This sequence comes from Procambarus clarkii, assembly GCF_040958095.1. Lineage (NCBI taxonomy): Eukaryota > Metazoa > Arthropoda > Malacostraca > Decapoda > Cambaridae > Procambarus > Procambarus clarkii. The sequence continues at coordinate 676,461 of NC_091181.1, read as the reverse complement.
TCGCAAAATATTGCATTTTAAGCAAGTTTTATTGCATTTTGTTTCATACGAAAAATCATCGAATTTAGCAATATTTTGACAATTATCATCCCCTTTTCCTTTATGTGATTTAAACAAAATATCATCGAATTAGGCAATATTTTGCCGTTTTCCACGTTTTTGTGAATTTTCAGTCTATGGGTATTAATTCATATATATATACGATAAAAATTATGCAAACACATAATTGATTAGATAATAACCTTAAATACTTTTTTTCAATCATCTATTTGTTTCTCGTTAAAATACTGAGTACGATATTGAAAAGGGGAGAAGTTCTGTTTTTATTGCATATATCGACGTTTCAGCCGGAATAGAGCGATTTTCGTGTACATATTCCATCGGTAATATAAACGGAAAATCAGGAACATTTTAGTTAATACTAATGAAAACACATTGATTTTTATCATTTGTATTGGAAACAACATTGTCATATGTCTTTTCTTGGATCTAAATAATACGAAACCTCGCTCTATGATTTGAAGTTAAAATCCTCAAATATGGTTATATATTGACTTTTTTCACGTTTTTCATGTAGTTTGATATTACGTAAATATATTAATTTTTACCAATATTCCGATTCTATTTCATGTAGTATCACGATATGTGATTTGGCCTTCAAATCTCAGAAGTTCGCATAATATTGCATTTTAAGCAAGTTTTCTTGCCTTTTGTTTCGTACGAAAAATCATCGAATTTAGCAATATTTTGACGTTTATCATCCCCTTTTCCTTTATGTGATTTAAACAAATTATCATCGAATTAGGAAATATTTTGCCGTTTTTCCACGTTTATGTGAATTTTCAGTTTATTGGTATTAATTCATTATATATACGATAAAAATGATGCAAACACATAATAATTATGATTAATGATTAAAATGATTAGATAATAACCTTAAATACTTCATTTTCAATCAACTATTTGTTTATCGTTAAAATACTGAGTAAGATATTGAAAAGAGGGAAAAGTTCGGTTTTTATTGCATATATCAACGTTTCAGCCGGATTAGAGCGGTTTTACGTGTACATCTTCCCTCGGTAATATAAACGGAAAATCAGGAACATTTTAGTTAATTCTAATGAAAACACATTGATTTTTATCATTTGTATTGGAAACAACATTGTCATATATCTTTTCTTGGATCTAAATAATACGAAATCTCGCTCTATGATTTGAAGTTAAAATCCTCAAATATGGTTAAATAGTGACTTTTTTCACGTTTTTCATGTAGTTTGATACTACGTAAATATATTCATTTTTACCAATATTTCGATTCTATTTCATGTAGTATCACGATATGTTATTTGGCCTTCAAATCTCAGAATTTCGCATAATATTGCATTTTAAGCAAGTTTTCTTGCATTTTGTTTCGTACGAAAAATCATCGAATTTAGCAATATTTTGACAATTGTCATCCCATTTTCCTTTATGTGATTTAAACAAAATATCATCGAATTAGGCAATATTTTGCCGTTTTCCACGTTTTTGTGAATTTTCAGTCTATGGGTATTAATTCATATATCTACGATAAAAATTATGCAAACACATAATTGATTAGATAATAACCTTAAATACTTCATTTTCAATCATCTGTTTGTTTCTCGTTAAAATACTGAGTACGATATTGAAAAGGGGAGAAGTTCTGTTTTTATTGCATATATCGACGTTTCAGCCGGAATATAGCGATTTTCGTGTACATCTTCCATCGGTAATATAAACCGAAAATCAGGAACATTTTAGTTAATACTAATGAAAACACATTGATTTTTATCATTTGTATTGGAAACAACATTGTCATATGTCTTTTCTTGGATCTAAATAATACGAAACCTCGCTCTATGATTTGAAGGTAAAATCCTCAAATATGGTTATATAGTGACTTTTTTCACGTTTTTCATGTAGTTTGATACTACGTAAATATATTCATTTTAACCAATATTTCGATTCTATTTCATGTAGAATCACGATATGTGATTTGGCCGTCAAATATCAGAATTTCGCAAAATATTGCATTTTAAGCAAGTTTTCTTGCATTTTGTTTCATACGAAAAATCATCGAATTTAGCAATATTTTGACAATTATCATCCCCTTTTCCTTTATGTGATTTAAACAAAATATCATCGAATTAGGCAATATTTTGCCGTTTTCCAAGTTTTTGTGAATTTTCAGTCTATGGGTATTAATTCATATATATATACGATAAAAATTATGCAAACACATAATTGATTAGATAATAACCTTAAATACTTTTTTTCAATCATCTATTTGTTTCTCGTTAAAATACTGAGTACGATATTGAAAAGGGGAGAAGTTCTGTTTTTATTGCATATATCGACGTTTCAGCCGGAATAGAGCGATTTTCGTGCACATATTCCATCGGTAATATAAACGGAAAATCAGGAACATTTTAGTTAATACTAATGAAAACACATTGATTTTTATCATTTGTATTGGAAACAACATTGTCATATGTCTTTTCTTGGATCTAAATAATACGAAACCTCGCTCTATGATTTGAAGTTAAAATCCTCAAATATGGTTATATATTGACTTTTTTCACGTGTTTCATGTAGTTTGATATTATGTAAATATATTAATTTTTACCAATATTTCGATTCTATTTCATGTAGTATCACGATATGTGATTTGGCCTTCAAATCTCAGAAGTTCGCATAATATTGCATTTTAAGCAAGTTTTCTTGCCTTTTGTTTCGTACGAAAAATCATCGAATTTAGCAGTATTTTGACGTTTATCATCCCCTTTTCCTTTATGTGATTTAAACAAATTATCATCGAATTAGGCAATATTTTACCGTTTTTCCACGTTTATGTGAATTTTCAGTTTATTGGTATTAATTCATTATATATACGATAAAAATGATGCAAACACATAATAATTATGATTAATGATTAAAATGATTAGATAATAACCTTAAATACTTCATTTTCAATCAACTATTTGTTTATCGTTAAAATACTGAGTAAGATATTGAAAAGAGGGAAAAGTTCGGATTTTATTGCATATATCAACGTTTCAGCCGGATTAGAGCGGTTTAACGTGTACATCTTCCCTCGGTAATATAAACGGAAAATCAGGAACATTTTAGTTAATTCTAATGAAAACACATTGATTTTTATCATTTGTATTGGAAACAACATTGTCATATATCTTTTCTTGGATCTAAATAATACGAAATCTCGCTCTATGATTTGAAGTTAAAATCCTCAAATATGGTTAAATAGTGACTTTTTTCACGTTTTTCATGTAGTTTGATACTACGTAAATATATTCATTTTTACCAATATTTCGATTCTATTTCATGTAGTATCACGATATGTTATTTGGCCTTCAAATCTCAGAATTTCGCATAATATTGCATTTTAAGCAAGTTTTCTTGCATTTTGTTTCGTACGAAAAATCATCGAATTTAGCAATATTTTGACAATTGTCATCCCATTTTCCTTTATGTGATTTAAACAAAATATCATCGAATTAGGCAATATTTTGCCGTTTTCCACGTTTTTGTGAATTTTCAGTCTATGGGTATTAATTCATATATCTACGATAAAAATTATGCAAACACATAATTGATTAGATAATAACCTTAAATACTTCATTTGCAATCATCTATTTGTTTCTCGTTAAAATACTGAGTAAGATATTGAAAAGGGGAGTAGTTCGGTTTTTATTGCATATATCGACGTTTCAGCCGGATTAGAGCGGTTTTACGTGTTCATCTTCCCTCGGCAATATAAACGGAAAATCAGGAACATTTTAGTTAATTCTAATGAAAACACATTGATTTTTATCATTTGTATTGGAAACAACATTGTCATATGTCTTTTCTTGGATCTAAATAATACGAAACCTCGCTCTATGATTTGAAGGTAAAATCCTCAAATATGGTTAAATAGTGACTTTTTTCACGTTTTTCATGTAGTTTGATACTACGTAAATATATTCATTTTAACCAATATTTCGATTCTATTTCATGTAGAATCACGATATGTGATTTGGCCGTCAAATATCAGAATTTCGCAAAATATTGCATTTTAAGCAAGTTTTCTTGCATTTTGTTTCATACGAAAAATCATAGAATTTAGCAATATTTTGACGTTTATCATCCCCTTTTCCTTTATGTGACTTAAACAAAATTTCATCGAATTAGGCAATATTTTGCCGTTTTCCACGTTTTTGTGAATTTACAGTCTATGGGTATTAATTCATATATATACGATAAAAATTATGCAAACACATAATTGATTAGATAATAACCTTAAATAATTCATTTTCAATCATCTATTTGTTTCTCGTAAAAATACTGATTAAGATATTGAAAAGGGGAGAAGTTCGGTTTTTATTGCATATATCGACGTTTCAGCCGGATTAGAGCGGTTTTACGTGTACATCTTCCCTCGGTAATATAAACGGAAAATCAGGAACATTTTAGTTAATTGTAATGAAAAAACATTGACTTTTATCATTTGTATTGGAAACAACATTGTCATATGTCTTTTCTTGGATCTAAATAATACGAAACCTCGCTCTATGATTTGAAAGTAAAATCCTCATATATGGTAAAATAGTGACTTTTTCACGTTAATCATGTAGTTTGATATTACGTAAATATATTCATTTTTACCAATATTTCGATACTATTTCATGTAGTATCAAGATATGTGATTTGGCCTTCAAATCTCAGAATTTCGCATAATATTGCATTTTAAGCAAGTTTTCTTGCATCTTGTTTCGTACGAAAAATCATCGAATTTAGCAATATTTTCACGTTTATCATCCCTTTTTCCGTTATGTGATTTAAACAAAATATCATCGAATTAGGCAATATTTTGCCGTTTTTCCACGTTTTTGTGAATTTACAGTCTATGGGTATTAATTCATATATATACGATAAAAATGATGCAAACACATAATTGATTAGATAATAACCTTAAATACTTCATTTTCAATCATCTATTTGTTTCTCGTTAAAATACTGAGTACGATATTGAAAAGGGGAGAAGTTCTGTTTTTATTGCATATATCGACGTTTCAGCCGGAATAGAGCGATTTTCGTGTACATCTTCCATCGGTAATATAAACCGAAAATCAGGAACATTTTAGTTAATACTAATGAAAACACATTGATTTTTTTCATTTGTATTGGAAACAACATTGTCATATGTCTTTTCTTGGATCTAAATAATACGAAACCTCGCTCTATGATTTGAAGTTAAAATCCTCAAATATGGTTAAATAGTGACTTTTTTCACGTTTTTCATGTAGTTTGATACTACGTAAATATATTGATTTTAACCAATATTTCGATTCTATTTCATGTAGAATCACGATATGTGATTTGGCCGTCAAATATCAGAATTTCGCAAAATATTGCATTTTAAGCAAGTTTTCTTGCATTTTGTTTCATACGAAAAATCATCGAATTTAGCAATATTTTGACAATTATCATCCCCTTTTCCTTTATGTGATTTAAACAAAATATCATCGAATTAGGCAATATTTTGCCGTTTTCCACGTTTTTGTGAATTTTCAGTCTATGGGTATTAATTCATATATATACGATAAAAATGATGCAAACACATAATTGATTAGATAATAACCTTAAATACTTCATTTTCAATCATCTATTTGTTTCTCGTTAAAATACTGAGTACGATATTGAAAAGGGGAGAAGTTCTGTTTTTATTGCATATATCGACGTTTCAGCCGGAATATAGCGATTTTCGTGTACATCTTCCATCGGTAATATAAACCGAAAATCAGGAACATTTTAGTTAATACTAATGAAAACACATTGATTTTTATCATTTGTATTGGAAACAACATTGTCATATGTCTTTTCTTGGATCTAAATAATACGAAACCTCGCTCTATGATTTGAAGGTAAAATCCTCAAATATGGTTAAATAGTGACTTTTTTCACGTTTTTCATGTAGTTTGATACTACGTAAATATATTCATTTTAACCAATATTTCGATTCTATTTCATGTAGAATCACGATATGTGATTTGGCCGTCAAATATCAGAATTTCGCAAAATATTGCATTTTAAGCAAGTTTTCTTGCATTTTGTTTCATACGAAAAATCATCGAATTTAGCAATATTTTGACAATTATCATCCCCTTTTCCTTTATGTGATTTAAACAAAATATCATCGAATTAGGCAATATTTTGCCGTTTTCCACGTTTTTGTGAATTTTCAGTCTATGGGTATTAATTCATATATATATACGATAAAAATTATGCAAACACATAATTGATTAGATAATAACCTTAAATACTTTTTTTCAATCATCTATTTGTTTCTCGTTAAAATACTGAGTACGATATTGAAAAGGGGAGAAGTTCTGTTTTTATTGCATATATCGACGTTTCAGCCGGAATAGAGCGATTTTCGTGTACATATTCCATCGGTAATATAAACGGAAAATCAGGAACATTTTAGTTAATACTAATGAAAACACATTGATTTTTATCATTTGTATTGGAAACAACATTGTCATATGTCTTTTCTTGGATCTAAATAATACGAAACCTCGCTCTATGATTTGAAGTTAAAATCCTCAAATATGGTTATATATTGACTTTTTTCACGTTTTTCATGTAGTTTGATATTACGTAAATATATTAATTTTTACCAATATTTCGATTCTATTTCATGTAGTATCACGATATGTGATTTGGCCTTCAAATCTCAGAAGTTCGCATAATATTGCATTTTAAGCAAGTTTTCTTGCCTTTTGTTTCGTACGAAAAATCATCGAATTTAGCAATATTTTGACGTTTATCATCCCCTTTTCCTTTATGTGATTTAAACAAATTATCATCGAATTAGGCAATATTTTGCCGTTTTTCCACGTTTATGTGAATTTTCAGTTTATTGGTATTAATTCATTATATATACGATAAAAATGATGCAAACACATAATAATTATGATTAATGATTAAAATGATTAGATAATAACCTTAAATACTTCATTTTCAATCAACTATTTGTTTATCGTTAAAATACTGAGTAAGATATTGAAAAGAGGGAAAAGTTCGGTTTTTATTGCATATATCAACGTTTCAGCCGGATTAGAGCGGTTTTACGTGTACATCTTCCCTCGGTAATATAAACGGAAAATCAGGAACATTTTAGTTAATTCTAATGAAAACACATTGATTTTTATCATTTGTATTGGAAACAACATTGTCATATATCTTTTCTTGGATCTAAATAATACGAAATCTCGCTCCATGATTTGAAGTTAAAATCCTCAAATATGGTTAAATAGTGACTTTTTTCACGTTTTTCATGTAGTTTGATACTACGTAAATATATTCACTTTTACCAATATTTCGATTCTATTTCATGTAGTATCACGATATGTTATTTGGCCTTCAAATCTCAGAATTTCGCATAATATTGCATTTTAAGCAAGTTTTCTTGCATTTTGTTTCGTACGAAAAATCATCGAATTTAGCAATATTTTGACAATTGTCATCCCATTTTCCTTTATGTGATTTAAACAAAATATCATCGAATTAGGCAATATTTTGCCGTTTTCCACGTTTTTGTGAATTTTCAGTCTATGGGTATTAATTCATATATCTACGATAAAAATTATGCAAACACATAATTGATTAGATAATAACCTTAAATACTTCATTTGCAATCATCTATTTGTTTCTCGTTAAAATACTGAGTAAGATATTGAAAAGGGGAGTAGTTCGGTTTTTATTGCATATATCGACTTTCAGCCGGATTAGAGCGGTTTTACGTGTTCATCTTCCCTCGGCAATATAAACGGAAAATCAGGAACATTTTAGTTAATTCTAATGAAAACACATTGATTTTTATCATTTGTATTGGAAACAACATTGTCATATGTCTTTTCTTGGATCTAAATAATACGAAACCTCGCTCTATGATTTGAAGGTAAAATCCTCAAATATGGTTAAATAGTGACTTTTTTCACGTTTTTCATGTAGTTTGATACTACGTAAATATATTCATTTTAACCAATATTTCGATTCTATTTCATGTAGAATCACGATATGTGATTTGGCCGTCAAATATCAGAATTTCGCAAAATATTGCATTTTAAGCAAGTTTTCTTGCATTTTGTTTCATACGAAAAATCATAGAATTTAGCAATATTTTGACGTTTATCATCCCCTTTTCCTTTATGTGACTTAAACAAAATTTCATCGAATTAGGCAATATTTTGCCGTTTTCCACGTTTTTGTGAATTTACAGTCTATGGGTATTAATTCATATATATACGATAAAAATTATGCAAACACATAATTGATTAGATAATAACCTTAAATAATTCATTTTCAATCATCTATTTGTTTCTCGTAAAAATACTGATTAAGATATTGAAAAGGGGAGAAGTTCGGTTTTTATTGCATATATCGACGTTTCAGCCGGATTAGAGCGGTTTTACGTGTACATCTTCCCTCGGTAATATAAACGGAAAATCAGGAACATTTTAGTTAATTGTAATGAAAAAACATTGACTTTTATCATTTGTATTGGAAACAACATTGTCATATGTCTTTTCTTGGATCTAAATAATACGAAACCTCGCTCTATGATTTGAAAGTAAAATCCTCATATATGGTAAAATAGTGACTTTTTCACGTTAATCATGTAGTTTGATATTACGTAAATATATTCATTTTTACCAATATTTCGATACTATTTCATGTAGTATCAAGATATGTGATTTGGCCTTCAAATCTCAGAATTTCGCATAATATTGCATTTTAAGCAAGTTTTCTTGCATCTTGTTTCGTACGAAAAATCATCGAATTTAGCAATATTTTCACGTTTATCATCCCTTTTTCCGTTATGTGATTTAAACAAAATATCATCGAATTAGGCAATATTTTGCCGTTTTTCCACGTTTTTGTGAATTTACAGTCTATGGGTATTAATTCATATATATACGATAAAAATGATGCAAACACATAATTGATTAGATAATAACCTTAAATACTTCATTTTCAATCATCTATTTGTTTCTCGTTAAAATACTGAGTACGATATTGAAAAGGGGAGAAGTTCTGTTTTTATTGCATATATCGACGTTTCAGCCGGAATAGAGCGATTTTCGTGTACATCTTCCATCGGTAATATAAACCGAAAATCAGGAACATTTTAGTTAATACTAATGAAAACACATTGATTTTTTTCATTTGTATTGGAAACAACATTGTCATATGTCTTTTCTTGGATCTAAATAATACGAAACCTCGCTCTATGATTTGAAGTTAAAATCCTCAAATATGGTTAAATAGTGACTTTTTTCACGTTTTTCATGTAGTTTGATACTACGTAAATATATTGATTTTAACCAATATTTCGATTCTATTTCATGTAGAATCACGATATGTGATTTGGCCGTCAAATATCAGAATTTCGCAAAATATTGCATTTTAAGCAAGTTTTCTTGCATTTTGTTTCATACGAAAAATCATCGAATTTAGCAATATTTTGACAATTATCATCCCCTTTTCCTTTATGTGATTTAAACAAAATATCATCGAATTAGGCAATATTTTGCCGTTTTCCACGTTTTTGTGAATTTTCAGTCTATGGGTATTAATTCATATATATACGATAAAAATGATGCAAACACATAATTGATTAGATAATAACCTTAAATACTTCATTTTCAATCATCTATTTGTTTCTCGTTAAAATACTGAGTACGATATTGAAAAGGGGAGAAGTTCTGTTTTTATTGCATATATCGACGTTTCAGCCGGAATATAGCGATTTTCGTGTACATCTTCCATCGGTAATATAAACCGAAAATCAGGAACATTATAGTTAATACTAATGAAAACACATTGATTTTTATCATTTGTATTGGAAACAACATTGTCATATGTCTTTTCTTGGATCTAAATAATACGAAACCTCGCTCTATGATTTGAAGGTAAAATCCTCAAATATGGTTAAATAGTGACTTTTTTCACGTTTTTCATGTAGTTTGATACTACGTAAATATATTCATTTTAACCAATATTTCGATTCTATTTCATGTAGAATCACGATATGTGATTTGGCCGTCAAATATCAGAATTTCGCAAAATATTGCATTTTAAGCAAGTTTTCTTGCATTTTGTTTCATACGAAAAATCATCGAATTTAGCAATATTTTGACAATTATCATCCCCTTTTCCTTTATGTGATTTAAACAAAATATCATCGAATTAGGCAATATTTTGCCGTTTTCCACGTTTTTGTGAATTTTCAGTCTATGGGTATTAATTCATATATATATACGATAAAAATTATGCAAACACATAATTGATTAGATAATAACCTTAAATACTTTTTTTCAATCATCTATTTGTTTCTCGTTAAAATACTGAGTACGATATTGAAAAGGGGAGAAGTTCTGTTTTTATTGCATATATCGACGTTTCAGCCGGAATAGAGCGATTTTCGTGTACATATTCCATCGGTAATATAAACGGAAAATCAGGAACATTTTAGTTAATACTAATGAAAACACATTGATTTTTATCATTTGTATTGGAAACAACATTGTCATATGTCTTTTCTTGGATCTAAATAATACGAAACCTCGCTCTATGATTTGAAGTTAAAATCCTCAAATATGGTTATATATTGACTTTTTTCACGTTTTTCATGTAGTTTGATATTACGTAAATATATTAATTTTTACCAATATTTCGATTCTATTTCATGTAGTATCACGATATGTGATTTGGCCTTCAAATCTCAGAAGTTCGCATAATATTGCATTTTAAGCAAGTTTTCTTGCCTTTTGTTTCGTACGAAAAATCATCGAATTTAGCAATATTTTGACGTTTATCATCCCCTTTTCCTTTATGTGATTTAAACAAATTATCATCGAATTAGGCAATATTTTGCCGTTTTTCCACGTTTATGTGAATTTTCAGTTTATTGGTATTAATTCATTATATATACGATAAAAATGATGCAAACACATAATAATTATGATTAATGATTAAAATGATTAGATAATAACCTTAAATACTTCATTTTCAATCAACTATTTGTTTATCGTTAAAATACTGAGTAAGATATTGAAAAGAGGGAAAAGTTCGGTTTTTATTGCATATATCAACGTTTCAGCCGGATTAGAGCGGTTTTACGTGTACATCTTCCCTCGGTAATATAAACGGAAAATCAGGAACATTTTAGTTAATTCTAATGAAAACACATTGATTTTTATCATTTGTATTGGAAACAACATTGTCATATATCTTTTCTTGGATCTAAATAATACGAAATCTCGCTCTATGATTTGAAGTTAAAATCCTCAAATATGGTTAAATAGTGACTTTTTTCACGTTTTTCATGTAGTTTGATACTACGTAAATATATTCACTTTTACCAATATTTCGATTCTATTTCATGTAGTATCACGATATGTTATTTGGCCTTCAAATCTCAGAATTTCGCATAATATTGCATTTTAAGCAAGTTTTCTTGCATTTTGTTTCGTACGAAAAATCATCGAATTTAGCAATATTTTGACAATTGTCATCCCATTTTCCTTTATGTGATTTAAACAAAATATCATCGAATTAGGCAATATTTTGCCGTTTTCCACGTTTTTGTGAATTTTCAGTCTATGGGTATTAATTCATATATCTACGATAAAAATTATGCAAACACATAATTGATTAGATAATAACCTTAAATACTTCATTTGCAATCATCTATTTGTTTCTCGTTAAAATACTGAGTAAGATATTGAAAAGGGGAGTAGTTCGGTTTTTATTGCATATATCGACTTTCAGCCGGATTAGAGCGGTTTTACGTGTTCATCTTCCCTCGGCAATATAAACGGAAAATCAGGAACATTTTAGTTAATTCTAATGAAAACACATTGATTTTTATCATTTGTATTGGAAACAACATTGTCATATGTCTTTTCTTGGATCTAAATAATACGAAACCTCGCTCTATGATTTGAAGGTAAAATCCTCAAATATGGTTAAATAGTGACTTTTTTCACGTTTTTCATGTAGTTTGATACTACGTAAATATATTCATTTTAACCAATATTTCGATTCTATTTCATGTAGAATCACGATATGTGATTTGGCCGTCAAATATCAGAATTTCGCAAAATATTGCATTTTAAGCAAGTTTTCTTGCATTTTGTTTCATACGAAAAATCATAGAATTTAGCAATATTTTGACGTTTATCATCCCCTTTTCCTTTATGTGACTTAAACAAAATTTCATCGAATTAGGCAATATTTTGCCGTTTTCCACGTTTTTGTGAATTTACAGTCTATGGGTATTAATTCATATATATACGATAAAAATTATGCAAACACATAATTGATTAGATAATAACCTTAAATAATTCATTTTCAATCATCTATTTGTTTCTCGTAAAAATACTGATTAAGATATTGAAAAGGGGAGAAGTTCGGTTTTTATTGCATATATCGACGTTTCAGCCGGATTAGAGCGGTTTTACGTGTACATCTTCCCTCGGTAATATAAACGGAAAATCAGGAACATTTTAGTTAATTGTAATGAAAAAACATTGACTTTTATCATTTGTATTGGAAACAACATTGTCATATGTCTTTTCTTGGATCTAAATAATACGAAACCTCGCTCTATGATTTGAAAGTAAAATCCTCATATATGGTAAAATAGTGACTTTTTCACGTTAATCATGTAGTTTGATATTACGTAAATATATTCATTTTTACCAATATATCGATACTATTTCATGTAGTATCAAGATATGTGATTTGGCCTTCAAATCTCAGAATTTCGCATAATATTGCATTTTAAGCAAGTTTTCTTGCATCTTGTTTCGTACGAAAAATCATCGAATTTAGCAATATTTTCACGTTTATCATCCCTTTTTCCGTTATGTGATTTAAACAAAATATCATCGAATTAGGCAATATTTTGCCGTTTTTCCACGTTTTTGTGAATTTACAGTCTATGGGTATTAATTCATATATATACGATAAAAATGATGCAAACACATAATTGATTAGATAATAATCTTAAATACTTCATTTTCAATCATCTATTTGTTTCTCGTTAAAATACTGAGTACGATATTGAAAAGGGGAGAAGTTCTGTTTTTATTGCATATATCGACGTTTCAGCCGGAATAGAGCGATTTTCGTGTACATCTTCCATCGGTAATATAAACCGAAAATCAGGAACATTTTAGTTAATACTAATGAAAACACATTGATTTTTTTCATTTGTATTGGAAACAACATTGTCATATGTCTTTTCTTGGATCTAAATAATACGAAACCTCGCTCTATGATTTGAAGTTAAAATCCTCAAATATGGTTAAATAGTGACTTTTTTCACGTTTTTCATGTAGTTTGATACTACGTAAATATATTGATTTTAACCAATATTTCGATTCTATTTCATGTAGAATCACGATATGTGATTTGGCCGTCAAATATCAGAATTTCGCAAAATATTGCATTTTAAGCAAGTTTTCTTGCATTTTGTTTCATACGAAAAATCATCGAATTTAGCAATATTTTGACAATTATCATCCCCTTTTCCTTTATGTGATTTAAACAAAATATCATCGAATTAGGCAATATTTTGCCGTTTTCCACGTTTTTGTGAATTTTCAGTCTATGGGTATTAATTCATATATATACGATAAAAATGATGCAAACACATAATTGATTAGATAATAACCTTAAATACTTCATTTTCAATCATCTATTTGTTTCTCGTTAAAATACTGAGTACGATATTGAAAAGGGGAGAAGTTCTGTTTTTATTGCATATATCGACGTTTCAGCCGGAATATAGCGATTTTCGTGTACATCTTCCATCGGTAATATAAACCGAAAATCAGGAACATTTTAGTTAATACTAATGAAAACACATTGATTTTTATCATTTGTATTGGAAACAACATTGTCATATGTCTTTTCTTGGATCTAAATAATACGAAACCTCGCTCTATGATTTGAAGGTAAAATCCTCAAATATGGTTAAATAGTGACTTTTTTCACGTTTTTCATGTAGTTTGATACTACGTAAATATATTCATTTTAACCAATATTTCGATTCTATTTCATGTAGAATCACGATATGTGATTTGGCCGTCAAATATCAGAATTTCGCAAAATATTGCATTTTAAGCAAGTTTTCTTGCATTTTGTTTCATACGAAAAATCATCGAATTTAGCAATATTTTGACAATTATCATCCCCTTTTCCTTTATGTGATTTAAACAAAATATCATCGAATTAGGCAATATTTTGCCGTTTTCCACGTTTTTGTGAATTTTCAGTCTATGGGTATTAATTCATATATATATACGATAAAAATTATGCAAACACATAATTGATTAGATAATAACCTTAAATACTTTTTTTCAATCATCTATTTGTTTCTCGTTAAAATACTGAGTACGATATTGAAAAGGGGAGAAGTTCTGTTTTTATTGCATATATCGACGTTTCAGCCGGAATAGAGCGATTTTCGTGTACATATTCCATCGGTAATATAAACGGAAAATCAGGAACATTTTAGTTAATACTAATGAAAACACATTGATTTTTATCATTTGTATTGGAAACAACATTGTCATATGTCTTTTCTTGGATCTAAATAATACGAAACCTCGCTCTATGATTTGAAGTTAAAATCCTCAAATATGGTTATATATTGACTTTTTTCACGTTTTTCATGTAGTTTGATATTACGTAAATATATTAATTTTTACCAATATTTCGATTCTATTTCATGTAGTATCACGATATGTGATTTGGCCTTCAAATCTCAGAAGTTCGCATAATATTGCATTTTAAGCAAGTTTTCTTGCCTTTTGTTTCGTACGAAAAATCATCGAATTTAGCAATATTTTGACGTTTATCATCCCCTTTTCCTTTATGTGATTTAAACAAATTATCATCGAATTAGGCAATATT
The DNA here is from genome assembly GCF_040958095.1 of Procambarus clarkii. Lineage (NCBI taxonomy): Eukaryota > Metazoa > Arthropoda > Malacostraca > Decapoda > Cambaridae > Procambarus > Procambarus clarkii. The sequence goes on along the minus strand of NC_091181.1, from coordinate 661,449 downwards.
TTGCCGTTTTTCCACGTTTATGTGAATTTTCAGTTTATTGGTATTAATTCATTATATATACGATAAAAATGATGCAAACACATAATAATTATGATTAATGATTAAAATGATTAGATAATAACCTTAAATACTTCATTTTCAATCAACTATTTGTTTATCGTTAAAATACTGAGTAAGATATTGAAAAGAGGGAAAAGTTCGGTTTTTATTGCATATATCAACGTTTCAGCCGGATTAGAGCGGTTTTACGTGTACATCTTCCCTCGGTAATATAAACGGAAAATCAGGAACATTTTAGTTAATTCTAATGAAAACACATTGATTTTTATCATTTGTATTGGAAACAACATTGTCATATATCTTTTCTTGGATCTAAATAATACGAAATCTCGCTCTATGATTTGAAGTTAAAATCCTCAAATATGGTTAAATAGTGACTTTTTTCACGTTTTTCATGTAGTTTGATACTACGTAAATATATTCACTTTTACCAATATTTCGATTCTATTTCATGTAGTATCACGATATGTTATTTGGCCTTCAAATCTCAGAATTTCGCATAATATTGCATTTTAAGCAAGTTTTCTTGCATTTTGTTTCGTACGAAAAATCATCGAATTTAGCAATATTTTGACAATTGTCATCCCATTTTCCTTTATGTGATTTAAACAAAATATCATCGAATTAGGCAATATTTTGCCGTTTTCCACGTTTTTGTGAATTTTCAGTCTATGGGTATTAATTCATATATCTACGATAAAAATTATGCAAACACATAATTGATTAGATAATAACCTTAAATACTTCATTTGCAATCATCTATTTGTTTCTCGTTAAAATACTGAGTAAGATATTGAAAAGGGGAGTAGTTCGGTTTTTATTGCATATATCGACTTTCAGCCGGATTAGAGCGGTTTTACGTGTTCATCTTCCCTCGGCAATATAAACGGAAAATCAGGAACATTTTAGTTAATTCTAATGAAAACACATTGATTTTTATCATTTGTATTGGAAACAACATTGTCATATGTCTTTTCTTGGATCTAAATAATACGAAACCTCGCTCTATGATTTGAAGGTAAAATCCTCAAATATGGTTAAATAGTGACTTTTTTCACGTTTTTCATGTAGTTTGATACTACGTAAATATATTCATTTTAACCAATATTTCGATTCTATTTCATGTAGAATCACGATATGTGATTTGGCCGTCAAATATCAGAATTTCGCAAAATATTGCATTTTAAGCAAGTTTTCTTGCATTTTGTTTCATACGAAAAATCATAGAATTTAGCAATATTTTGACGTTTATCATCCCCTTTTCCTTTATGTGACTTAAACAAAATTTCATCGAATTAGGCAATATTTTGCCGTTTTCCACGTTTTTGTGAATTTACAGTCTATGGGTATTAATTCATATATATACGATAAAAATTATGCAAACACATAATTGATTAGATAATAACCTTAAATAATTCATTTTCAATCATCTATTTGTTTCTCGTAAAAATACTGATTAAGATATTGAAAAGGGGAGAAGTTCGGTTTTTATTGCATATATCGACGTTTCAGCCGGATTAGAGCGGTTTTACGTGTACATCTTCCCTCGGTAATATAAACGGAAAATCAGGAACATTTTAGTTAATTGTAATGAAAAAACATTGACTTTTATCATTTGTATTGGAAACAACATTGTCATATGTCTTTTCTTGGATCTAAATAATACGAAACCTCGCTCTATGATTTGAAAGTAAAATCCTCATATATGGTAAAATAGTGACTTTTTCACGTTAATCATGTAGTTTGATATTACGTAAATATATTCATTTTTACCAATATATCGATACTATTTCATGTAGTATCAAGATATGTGATTTGGCCTTCAAATCTCAGAATTTCGCATAATATTGCATTTTAAGCAAGTTTTCTTGCATCTTGTTTCGTACGAAAAATCATCGAATTTAGCAATATTTTCACGTTTATCATCCCTTTTTCCGTTATGTGATTTAAACAAAATATCATCGAATTAGGCAATATTTTGCCGTTTTTCCACGTTTTTGTGAATTTACAGTCTATGGGTATTAATTCATATATATACGATAAAAATGATGCAAACACATAATTGATTAGATAATAATCTTAAATACTTCATTTTCAATCATCTATTTGTTTCTCGTTAAAATACTGAGTACGATATTGAAAAGGGGAGAAGTTCTGTTTTTATTGCATATATCGACGTTTCAGCCGGAATAGAGCGATTTTCGTGTACATCTTCCATCGGTAATATAAACCGAAAATCAGGAACATTTTAGTTAATACTAATGAAAACACATTGATTTTTTTCATTTGTATTGGAAACAACATTGTCATATGTCTTTTCTTGGATCTAAATAATACGAAACCTCGCTCTATGATTTGAAGTTAAAATCCTCAAATATGGTTAAATAGTGACTTTTTTCACGTTTTTCATGTAGTTTGATACTACGTAAATATATTGATTTTAACCAATATTTCGATTCTATTTCATGTAGAATCACGATATGTGATTTGGCCGTCAAATATCAGAATTTCGCAAAATATTGCATTTTAAGCAAGTTTTCTTGCATTTTGTTTCATACGAAAAATCATCGAATTTAGCAATATTTTGACAATTATCATCCCCTTTTCCTTTATGTGATTTAAACAAAATATCATCGAATTAGGCAATATTTTGCCGTTTTCCACGTTTTTGTGAATTTTCAGTCTATGGGTATTAATTCATATATATACGATAAAAATGATGCAAACACATAATTGATTAGATAATAACCTTAAATACTTCATTTTCAATCATCTATTTGTTTCTCGTTAAAATACTGAGTACGATATTGAAAAGGGGAGAAGTTCTGTTTTTATTGCATATATCGACGTTTCAGCCGGAATATAGCGATTTTCGTGTACATCTTCCATCGGTAATATAAACCGAAAATCAGGAACATTTTAGTTAATACTAATGAAAACACATTGATTTTTATCATTTGTATTGGAAACAACATTGTCATATGTCTTTTCTTGGATCTAAATAATACGAAACCTCGCTCTATGATTTGAAGGTAAAATCCTCAAATATGGTTAAATAGTGACTTTTTTCACGTTTTTCATGTAGTTTGATACTACGTAAATATATTCATTTTAACCAATATTTCGATTCTATTTCATGTAGAATCACGATATGTGATTTGGCCGTCAAATATCAGAATTTCGCAAAATATTGCATTTTAAGCAAGTTTTCTTGCATTTTGTTTCATACGAAAAATCATCGAATTTAGCAATATTTTGACAATTATCATCCCCTTTTCCTTTATGTGATTTAAACAAAATATCATCGAATTAGGCAATATTTTGCCGTTTTCCACGTTTTTGTGAATTTTCAGTCTATGGGTATTAATTCATATATATATACGATAAAAATTATGCAAACACATAATTGATTAGATAATAACCTTAAATACTTTTTTTCAATCATCTATTTGTTTCTCGTTAAAATACTGAGTACGATATTGAAAAGGGGAGAAGTTCTGTTTTTATTGCATATATCGACGTTTCAGCCGGAATAGAGCGATTTTCGTGTACATATTCCATCGGTAATATAAACGGAAAATCAGGAACATTTTAGTTAATACTAATGAAAACACATTGATTTTTATCATTTGTATTGGAAACAACATTGTCATATGTCTTTTCTTGGATCTAAATAATACGAAACCTCGCTCTATGATTTGAAGTTAAAATCCTCAAATATGGTTATATATTGACTTTTTTCACGTTTTTCATGTAGTTTGATATTACGTAAATATATTAATTTTTACCAATATTTCGATTCTATTTCATGTAGTATCACGATATGTGATTTGGCCTTCAAATCTCAGAAGTTCGCATAATATTGCATTTTAAGCCAGTTTCCTTGCCTTTTGTTTCGTACGAAAAATCATCGAATTTAGCAATATTTTGACGTTTATCATCCCCTTTTCCTTTATGTGATTTAAACAAATTATCATCGAATTAGGCAATATTTTGCCGTTTTTCCACGTTTATGTGAACTTTCAGTTTATTGGTATTAATTCATTACATATACGATAAAAATGATGCAAACACATAATAATTATGATTAATGGTTAAAATGATTAGATAATAACCTTAAATACTTCATTTTCAATCAACTATTTGTTTATCGTTAAAATACTGAGTAAGATATTGAAAAGAGGGAAAAGTTCGGTTTTTATTGCATATATCAACGTTTCAGCCGGATTAGAGCGGTTTTACGTGTACATCTTCCCTCGGTAATATAAACGGAAAATCAGGAACATTTTAGTTAATTCTAATGAAAACACATTGATTTTTATCATTTGTATTGGAAACAACATTGTCATATATCTTTTCTTGGATCTAAATAATACGAAATCTCGCTCTATGATTTGAAGTTAAAATCCTCAAATATGGTTAAATAGTGACTTTTTTCACGTTTTTCATGTAGTTTGATACTACGTAAATATATTCATTTTTACCAATATTTCGATTCTATTTCATGTAGTACCACGATATGTTATTTGGCCTTCAAATCTCAGAATTTCGCATAATATTGCATTTTAAGCAAGTTTTCTTGCATTTTGTTTCGTACGAAAAATCATCGAATTTAGCAATATTTTGACAATTGTCATCCCATTTTCCTTTATGTGATTTAAACAAAATATCATCGAATTAGGCAATATTTTGCCGTTTTCCACGTTTTTGTGAATTTTCAGTCTATGGGTATTAATTCATATATCTACGATAAAAATTATGCAAACACATAATTGATTAGATAATAACCTTAAATACTTCATTTGCAATCATCTATTTGTTTCTCGTTAAAATACTGAGTAAGATATTGAAAAGGGGAGTAGTTCGGTTTTTATTGCATATATCGACGTTTCAGCCGGATTAGAGCGGTTTTACGTGTACATCTTCCCTCGGTAATATAAACGGAAAATCAGGAACATTTTAGTTAATTGTAATGAAAAAACATTGACTTTTATCATTTGTATTGGAAACAACATTGTCATATGTCTTTTCTTGGATCAAAATAATACGAAACCTCGCTCTATGATTTGAAAGTAAAATCCTCATATATGGTAAAATAGTGACTTTTTCACGTTAATCATGTAGTTTGATATTACGTAAATATATTCATTTTTACCAATATTTCGATACTATTTCATGTAGTATCAAGATATGTGATTTGGCCTTCAAATCTCAGAATTTCGCATAATATTGCATTTTAAGCAAGTTTTCTTGCATCTTGTTTCGTACGAAAAATCATCGAATTTAGCAATATTTTCACGTTTATCATCCCTTTTTCCGTTATGTGATTTAAACAAAATATCATCGAATTAGGCAATATTTTGCCGTTTTTCCACGTTTTTGTGAATTTACAGTCTATGGGTATTAATTCATATATATACGATAAAAATGATGCAAACACATAATTGATTAGATAATAACCTTAAATACTTCATTTTCAATCATCTATTTGTTTCTCGTTAAAATACTGAGTACGATATTGAAAAGGGGAGAAGTTCTGTTTTTATTGCATATATCGACGTTTCAGCCGGAATAGAGCGATTTTCGTGTACATCTTCCATCGGTAATATAAACCGAAAATCAGGAACATTTTAGTTAATACTAATGAAAACACATTGATTTTTTTCATTTGTATTGGAAACAACATTGTCATATGTCTTTTCTTGGATCTAAATAATACGAAACCTCGCTCTATGATTTGAAGTTAAAATCCTCAAATATGGTTAAATAGTGACTTTTTTCACGTTTTTCATGTAGTTTGATACTACGTAAATATATTGATTTTAACCAATATTTCGATTCTATTTCATGTAGAATCACGATATGTGATTTGGCCGTCAAATATCAGAATTTCGCAAAATATTGCATTTTAAGCAAGTTTTCTTGCATTTTGTTTCGTACGAAAAATCATCGAATTTAGCAATATTTTGACGTTTATCATCCCCTTTTCCTTTATGTGACTTAAACAAAATATCATCGAATTAGTCAATATTTTGCCGTTTTCCACGTTTTTGTGAATTTACAGTCTATGGGTAATAATTCATATATATACGATAAAAATGATGCAAACACATAATTGATTAGATAATAACCTTAAATACTTCATTTTCAATCATATATTTGTTTCTCGTTAAAATACTGAGTAAGATATAGAAAAGGGGAAAAGTTCGGTTTTTATTGCATATATCGACGTTTCAGCCGGATTAGACCCGTTTTACGTGTACATCTTCCCTCGGCAATATAAACGGAAAATCAGGAACATTTTAGTTAATTCTAATGAAAATACATTGTTTTTTATCATTTGTATTGGAAACAACATTGTCATATGTCTTTTCTTGGATCTAAATAATACGAAACCTCGCTCTATGATTTGAAGTTAAAATCCTCAAATATGGTTAAATAATGACTTTTTTCACGTTTTTCATGTAGTTTGATAGTACGTAAATATATTCATTTTTACTAATATTTCGATTCTGTTTCATGTAGTATCACGATATGTGATTTGGCCTTCAAATCTCAGAATTTCGCATAATATTGCATTTTAAGCAAGTTTTCTTGCATTTTGTTTCGTACGAAAAATCGTCGAATTTAGCAATATTTTGACGTTTATCATCCCCTTTTCCTTTATGTGATTTAAACAAAATATCATCGAATTAGGCAATATTTTGCCGTTTTTCCACGTTTTTGTCAATTTTCAGTCTATGGGTATTAATTCATTTATATACGATAAAAATGATGCAAACACATAATTGATTAGATAATAACCTTAAATACTTCATTTTCAATCATCTATTTGTTTCTCGTTAAAATACTGAGTACGATATTTAAAAGGGGAGAAGTTCTGTTTTTATTGCATATATCGACGTTTCAGCCGGAATAGAGCGATTTTCGTGTAGATCTTCCATCGGTAATATAAACGGAAAATCAGGAACATTTTAGTTAATACTAATGAAAACACATTGATATTTATCATTTGTATTGGAAACAACATTGTCATATGTCTTTTCTTGGATCTAAATAATACGAAACCTCGCTCTATGATTTGAAGGTAAAATCCTCAAATATGGTTAAATAGTGACTTTTTTCACGTTTTTCATGTAGTTTGATACTACGTAAATATATTCATTTTTACCAATATTTCGATTCTATTTCATGTAGTATCACGATATGTTATTTGGCCTTCAAATCTCAGAATTTCGCATAATATTGCATTTTAAGCAAGTTTTCTTGCATTTTGTTTCGTACGAAAAATCATCGAATTTAGTAATATTTTGACGTTTATCATCCCCTTTTCCTTTATGTGACTTAAACAAAATATCATCGAATTAGGCAATATTTTGCCGTTTTCCACGTTTTTGTGAATTTTCAGTCTATGGGTATTAATTCATATATAAATACGATAAAAATTATGCAAACACATAATTGATTAGATAATAACCTTAAATACTTCATTTTCAATCATCTATTTGTTTCTCGTTAAAATAATGAGTAAAATATCGAAAAGGGGAGAAGGTCGGTTTTTATTGCATATATCGACGTTTCAGCCGGATTAGAGTGGTTTTACGTGTACATCTTCCCTCGGTAATATAAACGGAAAATCAGGAACATTTTAGTTAATTCTAATGAAAACACATTGATTTTTATCATTTGTATTGGAAACAACATTGTCATATGTCTTTTCTTGGATCTAAATAATACGAAACCTCGCTCTATGATTTGAAGTTAAAATCCTCAAATATGGGTAAATAATGACTTTTTTCACGTTTTTCATGTAGTTTGATACTACGTATATATATTCATTTTTACTAATATTTCGATTCTATTTCATGTAGTATCACGATATGTGATTTGGCCTTCAAATCTCAGAATTTCACATAATATTGCATTTTAAGCAAGTTTTCTTGCATTTTGTTTCGTACGAAAAATCATCGAATTTAGCAATATTTTGACGTTTATCATCCCCTTTTCCTTTATGTGACTTAAACAAAATATCATCGAATTAGGCAATATTTTGCCGTTTTCCACGTTTTTGTGAATTTTCAGTCTATGGGTATTAATTCATATATATACGATAAAAATTATGCAAACACATAATTGATTAGATAATAACCTTAAATACTTCATTTTCAATTATCTATTTGTTTCTCGTTAAAATACTGAGTAAAATATCGAAAAGGGGAGAAGGTCGGTTTTTATTGCATATATCGACGTTTCAGCCGGATTAGAGTGGTTTTACGTGTACATCTTCCCTCGGTAATATAAACGGAAAATCAGGAACATTTTAGTTAATTCTAATGAAAACACATTGATTTTTATCATTTGTATTGGAAACAACATTGTCATATGTCTTTTCTTGGATCTAAATAATACGAAACCTCGCTCTATGATTTGAAGTTAAAATCCTCAAATATGGGTAAATAATGACTTTTTTCACGTTTTTCATGTAGTTTGATACTACGTATATATATTCATTTTTACTAATATTTCGATTCTATTTCATGTAGTATCACGATATGTGATTTGGCCTTCAAATCTCAGAATTTCACATAATATTGCATTTTAAGCAAGTTTTCTTGCATTTTGTTTCGTACGAAAAATCATCGAATTTAGCAATATTTTGACGTTTATCATCCCCTTTTCCTTTATGTGACTTAAACAAAATATCATCGAATTAGGCAATATTTTGCCGTTTTCCACGTTTTTGTGAATTTTCAGTCTATGAGTATTAATTCATATATATACGATAAAAATTATGCAAACACATAATTGATTAGATAATAACCTTAAATACTTCATTTTCAATTATCTATTTGTTTCTCGTTAAAATACTGAGTAAGATATTGAAAAGGGGAGTAGTTCGGTTTTTATTGCATATATCGACGTTTCAGCCGGATTAGAGCGGTTTTACGTGTACATCTTCCCTCGGCAATATAAACGGAAAATCAGGAACATTTTAGTTAATTCTAATGAAAACACATTGATTGTTATCATTTGTATTGGAAACAACATTGTCATATGTCTTTTCTTGGATCTAAATAATACGAAACCTCGCTCTATGATTTGAAGTTAAAATCCTCAAATATGGTTAAATAATGACTTTTTTCACGTTTTTCATGTAGTTTGATAGTACGTAAATATATTCATTTTTACTAATATTTCGATTCTATTTCATGTAGTATCACGATATGTGATTTGGCCTTCAAATCTCAGAATTTCGCATAATATTGCATTTTAAGCAAGTTTTCTTGCATTTTGTTTCGTACGAAAAATCGTCGAATTTAGCAATATTTTGACGTTTATCATCCCCTTTTCCCTTATGTGATTTAAACAAAATATCATCGAATTAGGCAATATTTTGCCGTTTTTCCACGTTTTTGTCAATTTTCAGTCTATGGGTATTAATTCATTTATATACGATAAAAATGATGCAAACACATAATTGATTAGATAATAACCTTAAATACTTCATTTTCAATCATCTATTTGTTTCTCGTTAAAATACTGAGTACGATATTTAAAAGGGGAGAAGTTCTGTTTTTATTGCATATATCGACGTTTCAGCTGGAATAGAGCGATTTTCGTGTAGATCTTCCATCGGTAATATAAACGGAAAATCAGGAACATTTTAGTTAATACTAATGAAAACACATTGATTTTTATCATTTTTATTGGAAACAACATTGTCATATGTCTTTTCTTGGATCTAAATAATACGAAACCTCGCTCTATGATTTGAAGGTAAAATCCTCAAATATGGTTAAATAGTGACTTTTTTCACGTTTTTCATGTAGTTTGATACTACGTAAATATATTCATTTTAACCAATATTTCGATTCTATTTCATGTAGAATCACGATATGTGATTTGGCCGTCAAATATCAGAATTTCGCAAAATATTGCATTTTAAGCAAGTTTTCTTGCATTTTGTTTCATACGCAAAATCATCGAATTTAGCAATATTTTGACAGTTTATCATCCCCTTTTCCTTTATGTGACTTAAACAAAATATCATCGAATTAGGCAATATTTTGCCGTTTTCCACGTTTTTGTGAATTTTCAGTCTATGGGTATTAATTCATATATAATACGATAAAAATTATGCAAACACATAATTGATTAGATAATAACCTTAAATACTTCATTTTCAATCATCTATTTGTTTCTCGTTAAAATAATGAGTAAGATATCGAAAAGGGGAGAAGGTCGGTTTTTATTGCATATATCGACGTTTCAGCCGGATTAGAGTGGATTTTACGTGTACATCTTCCCTCGGTAATATAAACCGAAAATCAGGAACATTTTAGTTAATTACTAATGAAAACACATTGATTTTTATCATTTGTATTGGAAACAACATTGTCATATGTCTTTTCTTGGATCTAAATAATACGAAACCTCGCTCTATGATTTGAAGTTAAAATCCTCAAATATGGTTAAATAGTGACTTTTTTCACGTTTTTCATGTAGTTTGATACTACGTAAATATATTCATTTTAACCAATATTTCGATTCTATTTCATGTAGAATCACGATATGTGATTTGGCCGTCAAATATCAGAATTTCGCAAAATATTGCATTTTAAGCAAGTTTTCTTGCATTTTGTTTCATACGAAAAATCATCGAATTTAGCAATATTTTGACAATTATCATCCCCTTTTCCTTTATGTGATTTAAACAAAATATCATCGAATTAGGCAATATTTTGCCGTTTTCCACGTTTTTGTGAATTTTCAGTCTATGGGTATTAATTCATATATATATACGATAAAAATTATGCAAACACATAATTGATTAGATAATAACCTTAAATACTTCATTTTCAATCATCTATTTGTTTCTCGTTAAAATACTGAGTACGATATTGAAAAGGGGAGAAGTTCTGTTTTTATTGCATATATCGACGTTTCAGCCGGAATAGAGCGATTTTCGTGTACATATTCCATCGGTAATATAAACGGAAAATCAGGAACATTTTAGTTAATACTAATGAAAACACATTGATTTTTATCATTTGTATTGGAAACAACATTGTCATATGTCTTTTCTTGGATCTAAATAATACGAAACCTCGCTCTATGATTTGAAGTTAAAATCCTCAAATATGGTTATATATTGACTTTTTTCACGTTTTTCATGTAGTTTGATATTACGTAAATATATTAATTTTTACCAATATTTCGATTCTATTTCATGTAGTATCACGATATGTGATTTGGCCTTCAAATCTCAGAAGTTCGCATAATATTGCATTTTAAGCAAGTTTTCTTGCCTTTTGTTTCGTACGAAAAATCATCGAATTTAGCAATATTTTGACGTTTATCATCCCCTTTTCCTTTATGTGATTTAAACAAATTATCATCGAATTAGGCAATATTTTGCCGTTTTTCCACGTTTATGTGAATTTTCAGTTTATTGGTATTAATTCATTATATATACGATAAAAATGATGCAAACACATAATAATTATGATTAATGATTAAAATGATTAGATAATAACCTTAAATACTTCATTTTCAATCAACTATTTGTTTATCGTTAAAATACTGAGTAAGATATTGAAAAGAGGGAAAAGTTCGGTTTTTATTGCATATATCAACGTTTCAGCCGGATTAGAGCGGTTTTACGTGTACATCTTCCCTCGGTAATATAAACGGAAAATCAGGAACATTGTAGTTAATTCTAATGAAAACACATTGATTTTTATCATTTGTATTGGAAACAACATTGTCATATATCTTTTCTTGGATCTAAATAATACGAAATCTCGCTCTATGATTTGAAGTTAAAATCCTCAAATATGGTTAAATAGTGACTTTTTTCACGTTTTTCATGTAGTTTGATACTACGTAAATATATTCATTTTTACCAATATTTCGATTCTATTTCATGTAGTATCACGATATGTTATTTGGCCTTCAAATCTCAGAATTTCGCATAATATTGCATTTTAAGCAAGTTTTCTTGCATTTTGTTTCGTACGAAAAATCATCGAATTTAGCAATATTTTGACAATTGTCATCCCATTTTCCTTTATGTGATTTAAACAAAATATCATCGAATTAGGCAATATTTTGCCGTTTTCCACGTTTTTGTGAATTTTCAGTCTATGGGTATTAATTCATATATCTACGATAAAAATTATGCAAACACATAATTGATTAGATAATAACCTTAAATACTTCATTTGCAATCATCTATTTGTTTCTCGTTAAAATACTGAGTAAGATATTGAAAAGGGGAGTAGTTCGGTTTTTATTGCATATATCGACTTTCAGCCGGATTAGAGCGGTTTTACGTGTTCATCTTCCCTCGGCAATATAAACGGAAAATCAGGAACATTTTAGTTAATTCTAATGAAAACACATTGATTTTTATCATTTGTATTGGAAACAACATTGTCATATGTCTTTTCTTGGATCTAAATAATACGAAACCTCGCTCTATGATTTGAAGGTAAAATCCTCAAATATGGTTAAATAGTGACTTTTTTCACGTTTTTCATGTAGTTTGATACTACGTAAATATATTCATTTTAACCAATATTTCGATTGTATTTCATGTAGAATCACGATATGTGATTTGGCCGTCAAATATCAGAATTTCGCAAAATATTGCATTTTAAGCAAGTTTTCTTGCATTTTGTTTCATACGAAAAATCATAGAATTTAGCAATATTTTGACGTTTATCATCCCCTTTTCCTTTATGTGACTTAAACAAAATTTCATCGAATTAGGCAATATTTTGCCGTTTTCCACGTTTTTGTGAATTTACAGTCTATGGGTATTAATTCATATATATACGATAAAAATTATGCAAACACATAATTGATTAGATAATAACCTTAAATAATTCATTTTCAATCATCTATTTGTTTCTCGTAAAAATACTGATTAAGATATTGAAAAGGGGAGAAGTTCGGTTTTTATTGCATATATCGACGTTTCAGCCGGATTAGAGCGGTTTTACGTGTACATCTTCCCTCGGTAATATAAACGGAAAATCAGGAACATTTTAGTTAATTGTAATGAAAAAACATTGACTTTTATCATTTGTATTGGAAACAACATTGTCATATGTCTTTTCTTGGATCTAAATAATACGAAACCTCGCTCTATGATTTGAAAGTAAAATCCTCATATATGGTAAAATAGTGACTTTTTCACGTTAATCATGTAGTTTGATATTACGTAAATATATTCATTTTTACCAATATTTCGATACTATTTCATGTAGTATCAAGATATGTGATTTGGCCTTCAAATCTCAGAATTTCGCATAATATTGCATTTTAAGCAAGTTTTCTTGCATCTTGTTTCGTACGAAAAATCATCGAATTTAGCAATATTTTCACGTTTATCATCCCTTTTTCCGTTATGTGATTTAAACAAAATATCATCGAATTAGGCAATATTTTGCCGTTTTTCCACGTTTTTGTGAATTTACAGTCTATGGGTATTAATTCATATATATACGATAAAAATGATGCAAACACATAATTGATTAGATAATAACCTTAAATACTTCATTTTCAATCATCTATTTGTTTCTCGTTAAAATACTGAGTACGATATTGAAAAGGGGAGAAGTTCTGTTTTTATTGCATATATCGACGTTTCAGCCGGAATAGAGCGATTTTCGTGTACATCTGCCATCGGTAATATAAACCGAAAATCAGGAACATTTTAGTTAATACTAATGAAAACACATTGATTTTTTTCATTTGTATTGGAAACAACATTGTCATATGTCTTTTCTTGGATCTAAATAATACGAAACCTCGCTCTATGATTTGAAGTTAAAATCCTCAAATATGGTTAAATAGTGACTTTTTTCACGTTTTTCATGTAGTTTGATACTACGTAAATATATTGATTTTAACCAATATTTCGATTCTATTTCATGTAGAATCACGATATGTGATTTGGCCGTCAAATATCAGAATTTCGCAAAATATTGCATTTTAAGCAAGTTTTCTTGCATTTTGTTTCGTACGAAAAATCATCGAATTTAGCAATATTTTGACGTTTATCATCCCCTTTTCCTTTATGTGACTTAAACAAAATATCATCGAATTAGTCAATATTTTGCCGTTTTCCACGTTTTTGTGAATTTACAGTCTATGGGTAATAATTCATATATATATACGATAAAAATGATGCAAACACATAATTGATTAGATAATAACCTTAAATACTTCATTTTCAATCATATATTTGTTTCTCGTTAAAATACTGAGTAAGATATAGAAAAGGGGAAAAGTTCGGTTTTTATTGCATATATCGACGTTTCAGCCGGATTAGACCCGTTTTACGTGTACATCTTCCCTCGGCAATATAAACGGAAAATCAGGAACATTTTAGTTAATTCTAATGAAAATACATTGTTTTTTATCATTTGTATTGGAAACAACATTGTCATATGTCTTTTCTTGGATCTAAATAATACGAAACCTCGCTCTATGATTTGAAGTTAAAATCCTCAAATATGGTTAAATAATGACTTTTTTCACGTTTTTCATGTAGTTTGATAGTACGTAAATATATTCATTTTTACTAATATTTCGATTCTGTTTCATGTAGTATCACGATATGTGATTTGGCCTTCAAATCTCAGAATTTCGCATAATATTGCATTTTAAGCAAGTTTTCTTGCATTTTGTTTCGTACGAAAAATCGTCGAATTTAGCAATATTTTGACGTTTATCATCCCCTTTTCCTTTATGTGATTTAAACAAAATATCATCGAATTAGGCAATATTTTGCCGTTTTTCCACGTTTTTGTCAATTTTCAGTCTATGGGTATTAATTCATTTATATACGATAAAAATGATGCAAACACATAATTGATTAGATAATAACCTTAAATACTTCATTTTCAATCATCTATTTGTTTCTCGTTAAAATACTGAGTACGATATTTAAAAGGGGAGAAGTTCTGTTTTTATTGCATATATCGACGTTTCAGCCGGAATAGAGCGATTTTCGTGTAGATCTTCCATCGGTGGTCGCCGTATCAATATAAACGGAAAATCAGGAACATTTTAGTTAATACTAATGAAAACACATTGATATTTATCATTTGTATTGGAAACAACATTGTCATATGTCTTTTCTTGGATCTAAATAATACGAAACCTCGCTCTATGATTTGAAGGTAAAATCCTCAAATATGGTTAAATAGTGACTTTTTTCACGTTTTTCATGTAGTTTGATACTACGTAAATATATTCATTTTTACCAATATTTCGATTCTATTTCATGTAGTATCACGATATGTTATTTGGCCTTCAAATCTCAGAATTTCGCATAATATTGCATTTTAAGCAAGTTTTCTTGCATTTTGTTTCGTACGAAAAATCATCGAATTTAGCAATATTTTGACGTTTATCATCCCCTTTTCCTTTATGTGACTTAAACAAAATATCATCGAATTAGGCAATATTTTGCCGTTTTCCACGTTTTTGTGAATTTTCAGTCTATGGGTATTAATTCATATATAAATACGATAAAAATTATGCAAACACATAATTGATTAGATAATAACCTTAAATACTTCATTTTCAATCATCTATTTGTTTCTCGTTAAAATAATGAGTAAAATATCGAAAAGGGGAGAAGGTCGGTTTTTATTGCATATATCGACGTTTCAGCCGGATTAGAGTGGTTTTACGTGTACATCTTCCCTCGGTAATATAAACGGAAAATCAGGAACATTTTAGTTAATTCTAATGAAAACACATTGATTTTTATCATTTGTATTGGAAACAACATTGTCATATGTCTTTTCTTGGATCTAAATAATACGAAACCTCGCTCTATGATTTGAAGTTAAAATCCTCAAATATGGGTAAATAATGACTTTTTTCACGTTTTTCATGTAGTTTGATACTACGTATATATATTCATTTTTACTAATATTTCGATTCTATTTCATGTAGTATCACGATATGTGATTTGGCCTTCAAATCTCAGAATTTCACATAATATTGCATTTTAAGCAAGTTTTCTTGCATTTTGTTTCGTACGAAAAATCATCGAATTTAGCAATATTTTGACGTTTATCATCCCCTTTTCCTTTATGTGACTTAAACAAAATATCATCGAATTAGGCCATATTTTGCCGTTTTCCACGTTTTTGTGAATTTTCAGTCTATGGGTATTAATTCATATATATACGATAAAAATTATGCAAACACATAATTGATTAGATAATAACCTTAAATACTTCATTTTCAATTATCTATTTGTTTCTCGTTAAAATACTGAGTAAAATATCGAAAAGGGGAGAAGGTCGGTTTTTATTGCATATATCGACGTTTCAGCCGGAATAGAGTGGTTTTACGTGTACATCTTCCCTCGGTAATATAAACGGAAAATCAGGAACATTTTAGTTAATTCTAATGAAAACACATTGATTTTTATCATTTTTATTGGAAACAACATTGTCATATGTCTTTTCTTGGATCTAAATAATACGAAACCTCGCTCTATGATTTGAAGTTAAAATCCTCAAATATGGGTAAATAATGACTTTTTTCACGTTTTTCATGTAGTTTGATACTACGTATATATATTCATTTTTACTAATATTTCGATTCTATTTCATGTAGTATCACGATATGTGATTTGGCCTTCAAATCTCAGAATTTCACATAATATTGCATTTTAAGCAAGTTTTCTTGCATTTTGTTTCGTACGAAAAATCATCGAATTTAGCAATATTTTGACGTTTATCATCCCCTTTTCCTTTATGTGACTTAAACAAAGTATCATCGAATTAGGCAATATTTTGCCGTTTTCCACGTTTTTGTGAATTTTCAGTCTATGGGTATTAATTCATATATATACGATAAAAATTATGCAAACACATAATTGATTAGATAATAACCTTAAATACTTCATTTTCAATTATCTATTTGTTTCTCGTTAAAATACTGAGTAAGATATTGAAAAGGGGAGTAGTTCGGTTTTTATTGCATATATCGACGTTTCAGCCGGATTAGAGCGGTTTTACGTGTACATCTTCCCTCGGCAATATAAACGGAAAATCAGGAACATTTTAGTTAATTGTAATGAAAACACATTGATTTTTATCATTTGTATTGGAAACAACATTGTCATATGTCTTTTCTTGGATCTAAATAATACGAAACCTCGCTCTATGATTTGAAGTTAAAATCCTCAAATATGGTTAAATAATGACTTTTTTCACGTTTTTCATGTAGTTTGATAGTACGTAAATATATTCATTTTTACTAATATTTCGATTCTATTTCATGTAGTATCACGATATGTGATTTGGCCTTCAAATCTCAGAATTTCGCATAATATTGCATTTTAAGCAAGTTTTCTTGCATTTTGTTTCGTACGAAAAATCGTCGAATTTAGCAATATTTTGACGTTTATCATCCCCTTTTCCTTTATGTGATTTAAACAAAATATCATCGAATTAGGCAATATTTTGCCGTTTTTCCACGTTTTTGTCAATTTTCAGTCTATGGGTATTAATTCATTTATATACGATAAAAATGATGCAAACACATAATTGATTAGATAATAACCTTAAATACTTCATTTTCAATCATCTATTTGTTTCTCGTTAAAATACTGAGTACGATATTTAAAAGGGGAGAAGTTCTGTTTTTATTGCATATATCGACGTTTCAGCCGGAATAGAGCGATTTTCGTGTAGATCTTCCATCGGTAATATAAACGGAAAATCAGGAACATTTTAGTTAATACTAATGAAAACACATTGATATTTATCATTTGTATTGGAAACAACATTGTCATATGTCTTTTCTTGGATCTAAATAATACGAAACCTCGCTCTATGATTTGAAGGTAAAATCCTCAAATATGGTTAAATAGTGACTTTTTTCACGTTTTTCATGTAGTTTGATACTACGTAAATATATTCATTTTTACCAATATTTCGATTCTATTTCATGTAGTATCACGATATGTGATTTGGCCGTCAAATATCAGAATTTCGCAAAATATTGCATTTTAAGCAAGTTTTCTTGCATTTTGTTTCGTACGAAAAATCATCGAATTTAGCAATATTTTGACGTTTATCATCCCCTTTTCCTTTATGTGACTTAAACAAAATATCATCGAATTAGGCAATATTTTGCCGTTTTCCACGTTTTTGTGAATTTTCAGTCTATGGGTATTAATTCATATATAAATACGATAAAAATTATGCAAACACATAATTGATTAGATAATAACCTTAAATACTTCATTTTCAATCATCTATTTGTTTCTCGTTAAAATAATGAGTAAAATATCGAAAAGGGGAGAAGGTCGGTTTTTATTGCATATATCGACGTTTCAGCCGGATTAGAGTGGTTTTACGTGTACATCTTCCCTCGGTAATATAAACGGAAAATCAGGAACATTTTAGTTAATTCTAATGAAAACACATTGATTTTTATCATTTGTATTGGAAACAACATTGTCATATGTCTTTTCTTGGATCTAAATAATACGAAACCTCGCTCTATGATTTGAAGTTAAAATCCTCAAATATGGGTAAATAATGACTTTTTTCACGTTTTTCATGTAGTTTGATACTACGTATATATATTCATTTTTACTAATATTTCGATTCTATTTCATGTAGTATCACGATATGTGATTTGGCCTTCAAATCTCAGAATTTCACATAATATTGCATTTTAAGCAAGTTTTCTTGCATTTTGTTTCGTACGAAAAATCATCGAATTTAGCAATATTTTGACGTTTATCATCCCCTTTTCCTTTATGTGACTTAAACAAAATATCATCGAATTAGGCAATATTTTGCCGTTTTCCACGTTTTTGTGAATTTTCAGTCTATGGGTATTAATTCATATATATACGATAAAAATTATGCAAACACATAATTGATTAGATAATAACCTTAAATACTTCATTTTCAATTATCTATTTGTTTCTCGTTAAAATACTGAGTAAAATATCGAAAAGGGGAGAAGGTCGGTTTTTATTGCATATATCGACGTTTCAGCCGGATTAGAGTGGTTTTACGTGTACATCTTCCCTCGGTAATATAAACGGAAAATCAGGAACATTTTAGTTAATTCTAATGAAAACACATTGATTTTTATCATTTGTATTGGAAACAACATTGTCATATGTCTTTTCTTGGATCTAAATAATACGAAACCTCGCTCTATGATTTGAAGTTAAAATCCTCAAATATGGGTAAATAATGACTTTTTTCACGTTTTTCATGTAGTTTGATACTACGTATATATATTCATTTTTACTAATATTTCGATTCTATTTCATGTAGTATCACGATATGTGATTTGGCCTTCAAATCTCAGAATTTCACATAATATTGCATTTTAAGCAAGTTTTCTTGCATTTTGTTTCGTACGAAAAATCATCGAATTTAGCAATATTTTGACGTTTATCATCCCCTTTTCCTTTATGTGACTTAAACAAAATATCATCGAATTAGGCAATATTTTGCCGTTTTCCACGTTTTTGTGAATTTTCAGTCTATGGGTATTAATTCATATATATATGATAAAAATTATGCAAACACATAATTGATTAGATAATAACCTTAAATACTTCATTTTCAATTATCTATTTGTTTCTCGTTAAAATACTGAGTAAGATATTGAAAAGGGGAGTAGTTCGGTTTTTATTGCATATATCGACGTTTCAGCCGGATTAGAGCGGTTTTACGTGTACATCTTCCCTCGGCAATATAAACGGAAAATCAGGAACATTTTAGTTAATTGTAATGAAAACACATTGATTTTTATCATTTGTATTGGAAACAACATTGTCATATGTCTTTTCTTGGATCTAAATAATACGAAACCTCGCTCTATGATTTGAAGTTAAAATCCTCAAATATGGTTAAATAATGACTTTTTTCACGTTTTTCATGTAGTTTGATAGTACGTAAATATATTCATTTTTACTAATATTTCGATTCTATTTCATGTAGTATCACGATATGTGATTTGGCCTTCAAATCTCAGAATTTCGCATAATATTGCATTTTAAGCAAGTTTTCTTGCATTTTGTTTCGTACGAAAAATCGTCGAATTTAGCAATATTTTGACGTTTATCATCCCCTTTTCCCTTATGTGATTTAAACAAAATATCATCGAATTAGGCAATATTTTGCCGTTTTTCCACGTTTTTGTCAATTTTCAGTCTATGGGTATTAATTCATTTATATACGATAAAAATGATGCAAACACATAATTGATTAGATAATAACCTTAAATACTTCATTTTCAATCATCTATTTGTTTCTCGTTAAAATACTGAGTACGATATTTAAAAGGGGAGAAGTTCTGTTTTTATTGCATATATCGACGTTTCAGCCGGAATAGAGCGATTTTCGTGTAGATCTTCCATCGGTAATATAAACGGAAAATCAGGAACATTTTAGTTAATACTAATGAAAACACATTGATTTTTATCATTTGTATTGGAAACAACATTGTCATATGTCTTTTCTTGGATCTAAATAATACGAAACCTCGCTCTATGATTTGAAGGTAAAATCCTCAAATATGGTTAAATAGTGACTTTTTTCACGTTTTTCATGTAGTTTGATACTACGTAAATATATTCATTTTAACCAATATTTCGATTCTATTTCATGTAGAATCACGATATGTGATTTGGCCGTCAAATATCAGAATTTCGCAAAATATTGCATTTTAAGCAAGTTTTCTTGCATTTTGTTTCATACGCAAAATCATCGAATTTAGCAATATTTTGACGTTTATCATCCCCTTTTCCTTTATGTGACTTAAACAAAATATCATCGAATTAGGCAATATTTTGCCGTTTTCCACGTTTTTGTGAATTTTCAGTCTATGGGTATTAATTCATATATAAATACGATAAAAATTATGCAAACACATAATTGATTAGATAATAACCTTAAATACTTCATTTTCAATCATCTATTTGTTTCTCGTTAAAATAATGAGTAAAATATCGAAAAGGGGAGAAGGTCGGTTTTTATTGCATATATCGACGTTTCAGCCGGATTAGAGTGGTTTTACGTGTACATCTTCCCTCGGTAATATAAACGGAAAATCAGGAACATTTTAGTTAATACTAATGAAAACACATTGATTTTTATCATTTGTATTGGAAACAACATTGTCATATGTCTTTTCTTGGATCTAAATAATACGAAACCTCGCTCTATGATTTGAAGTTAAAATCCTCAAATATGGTTAAATAATGACTTTTTTCAAGTTTTTCATGTAGTTTGATAGTACGTAAATATATTCATTTTTACTAATATTTCGATTCTATTTCATGTAGTATCACGATATGTGATTTGGCCTTCAAATCTCAGAATTTCGCATAATATTGCATTTTAAGCAAGTTTTCTTGCATTTTGTTTCGTACGAAAAATCGTCGAATTTAGCAATATTTTGACGTTTATCATCCCCTTTTCCTTTATGTGATTTAAATAAAATATCATCGAATTAGGCAATATTTTGCCGTTTTTCCACGTTTTTGTCAATTTTCAGTCTATGGGTATTAATTCATTTATATACGATAAAAATGATGCAAACACATAATTGATTAGATAATAACCTTAAATACTTCATTTTCAATCATCTATTTGTTTCTCGTTAAAATACTGAGTACGATATTTAAAAGGGGAGAAGTTCTGTTTTTATTGCATATATCGACGTTTCAGCCGGAATAGAGCGATTTTCGTGTAGATCTTCCATCGGTAATATAAACGGAAAATCAGGAACATTTTAGTTAATACTAATGAAAACACATTGATTTTTATCATTTGTATTGGAAACAACATTGTCATATGTCTTTTCTTGGATCTAAATAATACGAAACCTCGCTCTATGATTTGAAGGTAAAATCCTCAAATATGGTTAAATAGTGACTTTTTTCACGTTTTTCATGTAGTTTGATACTACGTAAATATATTCATTTTAACCAATATTTCGATTCTATTTCATGTAGAATCACGATATGTGATTTGGCCGTCAAATATCAGAATTTCGCAAAATATTGCATTTTAAGCAAGTTTTCTTGCATTTTGTTTCATACGCAAAATCATCGAATTTAGCAATATTTTGACGTTTATCATCCCCTTTTCCTTTATGTGACTTAAACAAAATATCATCGAATTAGGCAATATTTTGCCGTTTTCCACGTTTTTGTGAATTTTCAGTCTATGGGTATTAATTCATATATAAATACGATAAAAATTATGCAAACACATAATTGATTAGATAATAACCTTAAATACTTCATTTTCAATCATCTATTTGTTTCTCGTTAAAATAATGAGTAAAATATCGAAAAGGGGAGAAGGTCGGTTTTTATTGCATATATCGACGTTTCAGCCGGATTAGAGTGGTTTTACGTGTACATCTTCCCTCGGTAATATAAACGGAAAATCAGGAACATTTTAGTTAATTCTAATGAAAACACATTGATTTTTATCATTTGTATTGGAAACAACATTGTCATATGTCTTTTCTTGGATCTAAATAATACGAAACCTCGCTCTATGATTTGAAGTTAAAATCCTCAAATATGGGTAAATAATGACTTTTTTCACGTTTTTCATGTAGTTTGATACTACGTATATATATTCATTTTTACTAATATTTCGATTCTATTTCATGTAGTATCACGATATGTGATTTGGCCTTCAAATCTCAGAATTTCACATAATATTGCATTTTAAGCAAGTTTTCTTGCATTTTGTTTCGTACGAAAAATCATCGAATTTAGCAATATTTTGACGTTTATCATCCCCTTTTCCTTTATGTGACTTAAACAAAATATCATCGAATTAGGCAATATTTTGCCGTTTTCCACGTTTTTGTGAATTTTCAGTCTATGGGTATTAATTCATATATATACGATAAAAATTATGCAAACACATAATTGATTAGATAATAACCTTAAATACTTCATTTTCAATTATCTATTTGTTTCTCGTTAAAATACTGAGTAAGATATTGAAAAGGGGAGTAGTTCGGTTTTTATTGCATATATCGACGTTTCAGCCGGATTAGAACGGTTTTACGTGTACATCTTCCCTCGGCAATATAAACGGAAAATCAGGAACATTTTAGTTAATTCTAATGAAAACACATTGATTTTTATCATTTGTATTGGAAACAACATTGTCATATGTCTTTTCTTGGATCTAAATAATACGAAACCTCGCTCTATGATTTGAAGTTAAAATCCTCAAATATGGTTAAATAATGACTTTTTTCACGTTTTTCATGTAGTTTGATAGTACGTAAATATATTAATTTTTACTAATATTTCGATTCTATTTCATGTAGTATCACGATATGTGATTTGGCCTTCAAATCTCAGAATTTCGCATAATATTGCATTTTAAGCAAATTTTCTTGCATTTTGTTTCGTACGAAAAATCGTCGAATTTAGCAATATTTTGACGTTTATCATCCCCTTTTCCTTTATGTGATTTAAACAAAATATCATCGAATTAGGCAATATTTTGCCGTTTTTCCACGTTTTTGTCAATTTTCAGTCTATGGGTATTAATTCATTTATATACGATAAAAATGATGCAAACACATAATTGATTAGATAATAACCTTAAATACTTCATTTTCAATCATCTATTTGTTTCTCGTTAAAATACTGAGTACGATATTTAAAAGGGGAGAAGTTCTGTTTTTTCTGTTGCATATATCGACGTTTCAGCCGGAATAGAGCGATTTTCGTGTAGATCTTCCATCGGTAATATAAACGGAAAGTCAGGAACATTTTAGTTAATACTAATGAAAACACATTGATATTTATCATTTGTATTGGAAACAACATTGTCATATGTCTTTTCTTGGATCTAAATAATACGAAACCTCGCTCTATGATTTGAAGGTAAAATCCTCAAATATGGTTAAATAGTGACTTTTTTCACGTTTTTCATGTAGTTTGATACTACGTAAATATATTCATTTTTACCAATATTTCGATTCTATTTCATGTAGTATCACGATATGTTATTTGGCCTTCAAATCTCAGAATTTCGCATAATATTGCATTTTAAGCAAGTTTTCTTGCATTTTGTTTCGTAAGAAAAATCATCGAATTTAGCAATATTTTGACGTTTATCATCCCCTTTTCCTTTATGTGACTTAAACAAAATATCATCGAATTAGGCAATATTTTGCCGTTTTCCGCGTTTTTGTGAATTTTCAGTCTATGGGTATTAATTCATATATAAATACGATAAAAATTATGCAAACATATAATTGATTAGATAATAACCTTAAATACTTCATTTTCAATCATCTATTTGTTTCTCGTTAAAATAATGAGTAAAATATCGAAAAGGGGAGAAGGTCGGTTTTTATTGCATATATCGACGTTTCAGCCGGATTAGAGTGGTTTTACGTGTACATCTTCCCTCGGTAATATAAACGGAAAATCAGGAACATTTTAGTTAATTCTAATGAAAACACATTGATTTTTATCATTTGTATTGGAAACAACATTGTCATATGTCTTTTCTTGGATCTAAATAATACGAAACCTCGCTCTATGATTTGAAGTTAAAATCCTCAAATATGGGTAAATAATGACTTTTTTTCACGTTTTTCATGTAGTTTGATACTACGTATATATATTCATTTTTACTAATATTTCGATTCTATTTCATGTAGTATCACGATATGTGATTTGGCCTTCAAATCTCAGAATTTCACATAATATTGCATTTTAAGCAAGTTTTCTTGCATTTTGTTTCGTACGAAAAATCATCGAATTTAGCAATATTTTGACGTTTATCATCCCCTTTTCCTTTATGTGACTTAAACAAAATATCATCGAATTAGGCAATATTTTGCCGTTTTCCACGTTTTTGTGAATTTTCAGTCTATGGGTATTAATTCATATATATACGATAAAAATTATGCAAACACATAATTGATTAGATAATAACCTTAAATACTTCATTTTCAATTATCTATTTGTTTCTCGTTAAAATACTGAGTAAGATATTGAAAAGGGGAGTAGTTCGGTTTTTATTGCATATATCGACGTTTCAGCCGGATTAGAGCGGTTTTACGTGTACATCTTCCCTCGGCAATATAAACGGAAAATCAGGAACATTTTAGTTAATTCTAATGAAAACACATTGATTTTTATCATTTGTATTGGAAACAACATTGTCATATGTCTTTTCTTGGATCTAAATAATACGAAACCTCGCTCTATGATTTGAAGTTAAAATCCTCAAATATGGTTAAATAATGACTTTTTTCAAGTTTTTCATGTAGTTTGATAGTACGTAAATATATTCATTTTTACTAATATTTCGATTCTATTTCATGTAGTATCACGATATGTGATTTGGCCTTCAAATCTCAGAATTTCGCATAATATTGCATTTTAAGCAAGTTTTCTTGCATTTTGTTTCGTACGAAAAATCGTCGAATTTAGCAATATTTTGACGTTTATCATCCCCTTTTCCTTTATGTGATTTAAATAAAATATCATCGAATTAGGCAATATTTTGCCGTTTTTCCACGTTTTTGTCAATTTTCAGTCTATGGGTATTAATTCATTTATATACGATAAAAATGATGCAAACACATAATTGATTAGATAATAACCTTAAATACTTCATTTTCAATCATCTATTTGTTTCTCGTTAAAATACTGAGTACGATATTTAAAAGGGGAGAAGTTCTGTTTTTATTGCATATATCGACGTTTCAGCCGGAATAGAGCGATTTTCGTGTAGATCTTCCATCGGTAATATAAACGGAAAATCAGGAACATTTTAGTTAATACTAATGAAAACACATTGATATTTATCATTTGTATTGGAAACAACATTGTCATATGTCTTTTCTTGGATCTAAATAATACGAAACCTCGCTCTATGATTTGAAGGTAAAATCCTCAAATATGGTTAAATAGTGACTTTTTTCACGTTTTTCATGTAGTTTGATACTACGTAAATATATTCATTTTTACCAATATTTCGATTCTATTTCATGTAGTATCACGATATGTTATTTGGCCTTCAAATCTCAGAATTTCGCATAATATTGCATTTTAAGCAAGTTTTCTTGCATTTTGTTTCGTACGAAAAATCATCGAATTTAGCAATATTTTGACGTTTATCATCCCCTTTTCCTTTATGTGACTTAAGCAAAATATCATCGAATTAGGCAATATTTTGCCGTTTTCCACGTTTTTGTGAATTTTCAGTCTATGGGTATTAATTCATATATAAATACGATAAAAATTATGCAAACACATAATTGATTAGATAATAACCTTAAATACTTCATTTTCAATCATCTATTTGTTTCTCGTTAAAATAATGAGTAAAATATCGAAAAGGGGAGAAGGTCGGTTTTTATTGCATATATCGACGTTTCAGCCGGATTAGAGTGGTTTTACGTGTACATCTTCCCTCGGTAATATAAACGGAAAATCAGGAACATTTTAGTTAATTCTAATGAAAACACATTGATTTTTATCATTTGTATTGGAAACAACATTGTCATATGTCTTTTCTTGGATCTAAATAATACGAAACCTCGCTCTATGATTTGAAGTTAAAATCCTCAAATATGGGTAAATAATGACTTTTTTCACGTTTTTCATGTAGTTTGATACTACGTATATATATTCATTTTTACTAATATTTCGATTCTATTTCATGTAGTATCACGATATGTGATTTGGCCTTCAAATCTCAGAATTTCACATAATATTGCATTTTAAGCAAGTTTTCTTGCATTTTGTTTCGTACGAAAAATCATCGAATTTAGCAATATTTTGACTTTTATCATCCCCTTTTCCTTTATGTGACTTAAACAAAATATCATCGAATTAGGCAATATTTTGCCGTTTTCCACGTTTTTGTGAATTTTCAGTCTATGGGTATTAATTCATATATATACGATAAAAATTATGCAAACACATAATTGATTAGATAATAACCTTAAATACTTCATTTTCAATTATCTATTTGTTTCTCGTTAAAATACTGAGTAAAATATCGAAAAGGGGAGAAGGTCGGTTTTTATTGCATATATCGACGTTTCAGCCGGATTAGAGTGGTTTTACGTGTACATCTTCCCTCGGTAATATAAACGGAAAATCAGGAACATTTTAGTTAATTCTAATGAAAACACATTGATTTTTATCATTTGTATTGGAAACAACATTGTCATATGTCTTTTCTTGGATCTAAATAATACGAAACCTCGCTCTATGATTTGAAGTTAAAATCCTCAAATATGGGTAAATAATGACTTTTTTCACGTTTTTCATGTAGTTTGATACTACGTATATATATTCATTTTTACTAATATTTCGATTCTATTTCATGTAGTATCACGATATGTGATTTGGCCTTCAAATCTCAGAATTTCACATAATATTGCATTTTAAGCAAGTTTTCTTGCATTTTGTTTCGTACGAAAAATCATCGAATTTAGCAATATTTTGACGTTTATCATCCCCTTTTCCTTTATGTGACTTAAACAAAATATCATCGAATTAGGCAATATTTTGCCGTTTTCCACGTTTTTGTGAATTTTCAGTCTATGGGTATTAATTCATATATATACGATAAAAATTATGCAAACACATAATTGATTAGATAATAACCTTAAATACTTCATTTTCAATTATCTATTTGTTTCTCGTTAAAATACTGAGTAAAATATCGAAAAGGGGAGAAGGTCGGTTTTTATTGCATATATCGACGTTTCAGCCGGATTAGAGTGGTTTTACGTGTACATCTTCCCTCGGTAATATAAACGGAAAATCAGGAACATTTTAGTTAATTCTAATGAAAACACATTGATTTTTATCATTTGTATTGGAAACAACATTGTCATATGTCTTTTCTTGGATCTAAATAATACGAAACCTCGCTCTATGATTTGAAGTTAAAATCCTCAAATATGGGTAAATAATGACTTTTTTCACGTTTTTCATGTAGTTTGATACTACGTATATATATTCATTTTTACTAATATTTCGATTCTATTTCATGTAGTAGCACGATATGTGATTTGGCCTTCAAATCTCAGAATTTCACATAATATTGCATTTTAAGCAAGTTTTCTTGCATTTTGTTTCGTACGAAAAATCATCGAATTTAGCAATATTTTGACGTTTATCATCCCCTTTTCCTTTATGTGACTTAAACAAAATATCATCGAATTAGGCAATATTTTGCCGTTTTCCACGTTTTTGTGAATTTTCAGTCTATGGGTATTAATTCATATATATACGATAAAAATTATGCAAACACATAATTGATTAGATAATAACCTTAAATACTTCATTTTCAATTATCTATTTGTTTCTCGTTAAAATACTGAGTAAGATATTGAAAAGGGGAGTAGTTCGGTTTTTATTGCATATATCGACGTTTCAGCCGGATTAGAGCGGTTTTACGTGTACATCTTCCCTCGGCAATATAAACGGAAAATCAGGAACATTTTAGTTAATTCTAATGAAAACACATTGATTTTTATCATTTGTATTGGAAACAACATTGTCATATGTCTTTTCTTGGATCTAAATAATACGAAACCTCGCTCTATGATTTGAAGTTAAAATCCTCAAATATGGTTAAATAATGACTTTTTTCACGTTTTTCATGTAGTTTGATAGTACGTAAATATATTCATTTTTACTAATATTTCGATTCTATTTCATGTAGTATCACGATATGTGATTTGGCCTTCAAATCTCAGAATTTCGCATAATATTGCATTTTAAGCAAGTTTTCTTGCATTTTGTTTCGTACGAAAAATCGTCGAATTTAGCAATATTTTGACGTTTATCATCCCCTTTTCCCTTATGTGATTTAAACTAAATATCATCGAATTAGGCAATATTTTGCCGTTTTTCCACGTTTTTGTCAATTTTCAGTCTATGGGTATTAATTCATTTATATACGATAAAAATGATGCAAACACATAATTGATTAGATAATAACCTTAAATACTTCATTTTCAATCATCTATTTGTTTCTCGTTAAAATACTGAGTACGATATTTAAAAGGGGAGAAGTTCTGTTTTTATTGCATATATCGACGTTTCAGCCGGAATAGAGCGATTTTCGTGTAGATCTTCCATCGGTAATATAAACGGAAAATCAGGAACATTTTAGTTAATACTAATGAAAACACATTGATTTTTATCATTTGTATTGGAAACAACATTGTCATATGTCTTTTCTTGGATCTAAATAATACGAAACCTCGCTCTATGATTTGAAGGTAAAATCCTCAAATATGGTTAAATAGTGACTTTTTTCACGTTTTTCATGTAGTTTGATACTACGTAAATATATTCATTTTAACCAATATTTCGATTCTATTTCATGTAGAATCACGATATGTGATTTGGCCGTCAAATATCAGAATTTCGCTAAATATTGCATTTTAAGCAAGTTTTCTTGCATTTTGTTTCATACGCAAAATCATCGAATTTAGCAATATTTTGACGTTTATCATCCCCTTTTCCTTTATGTGACTTAAACAAAATATCATCGAATTAGGCAATATTTTGCCGTTTTCCACGTTTTTGTGAATTTTCAGTCTATGGGTATTAATTCTTATATAAATACGATAAAAATTATGCAAACACATAATTGATTAGATAATAACCTTAAATACTTCATTTTCAATCATCTATTTGTTTCTCGTTAAAATAATGAGTAAAATATCGAAAAGGGGAGAAGGTCGGTTTTTATTGCATATATCGACGTTTCAGCCGGATTAGAGTGGTTTTACGTGTACATCTTCCCTCGGTAATATAAACGGAAAATCAGGAACATTTTAGTTAATTCTAATGAAAACACATTGATTTTTATCATTTGTATTGGAAACAACATTGTCATATGTCTTTTCTTGGATCTAAATAATACGAAACCTCGCTCTATGATTTGAAGTTAAAATCCTCAAATATGGGTAAATAATGACTTTTTTCACGTTTTTCATGTAGTTTGATACTACGTATATATATTCATTTTTACTAATATTTCGATTCTATTTCATGTAGTATCACGGTATGTGATTTGGCCTTCAAATCTCAGAATTTCACATAATATTGCATTTTAAGCAAGTTTTCTTGCATTTTGTTTCGTACGAAAAATCATCGAATTTAGCAATATTTTGACGTTTATCATCCCCTTTTCCTTTATGTGACTTAAACAAAATATCATCGAATTAGGCAATATTTTGCCGTTTTCCACGTTTTTGTGAATTTTCAGTCTATGGGTATTAATTCATATATATAAGATAAAAATTATGCAAACACATAATTGATTAGATAATAACCTTAAATACTTCATTTTCAATTATCTATTTGTTTCTCGTTAAAATACTGAGTAAAATATCGAAAAGGGGAGAAGGTCGGTTTTTATTGCATATATCGACGTTTCAGCCGGATTAGAGTGGTTTTACGTGTACATCTTCCCTCGGTAATATAAACGGAAAATCAGGAACATTTTAGTTAATTCTAATGAAAACACATTGATTTTTATCATTTGTATTGGAAACAACATTGTCATATGTCTTTTCTTGGATCTAAATAATACGAAACCTCGCTCTATGATTTGAAGTTAAAATCCTCAAATATGGGTAAATAATGACTTTTTTCACGTTTTTCATGTAGTTTGATACTACGTATATATATTCATTTTTACTAATATTTCGATTCTATTTCATGTAGTAGCACGATATGTGATTTGGCCTTCAAATCTCAGAATTTCACATAATATTGCATTTTAAGCAAGTTTTCTTGCATTTTGTTTCGTACGAAAAATCATCGAATTTAGCAATATTTTGACGTTTATCATCCCCTTTTCCTTTATGTGACTTAAACAAAATATCATCGAATTAGGCAATATTTTGCCGTTTTCCACGTTTTTGTGAATTTTCAGTCTATGGGTATTAATTCATATATATACGATAAAAATTATGCAAACACATAATTGATTAGATAATAACCTTAAATACTTCATTTTCAATTATCTATTTGTTTCTCGTTAAAATACTGAGTAAGATATTGAAAAGGGGAGTAGTTCGGTTTTTATTGCATATATCGACGTTTCAGCCGGATTAGAGCGGTTTTACGTGTACATCTTCCCTCGGCAATATAAACGGAAAATCAGGAACATTTTAGTTAATTCTAATGAAAACACATTGATTTTTATCATTTGTATTGGAAACAACATTGTCATATGTCTTTTCTTGGATCTAAATAATACGAAACCTCGCTCTATGATTTGAAGTTAAAATCCTCAAATATGGTTAAATAATGACTTTTTTCACGTTTTTCATGTAGTTTGATAGTACGTAAATATATTCATTTTTACTAATATTTCGATTCTATTTCATGTAGTATCACGATATGTGATTTGGCCTTCAAATCTCAGAATTTCGCATAATATTGCATTTTAAGCAAGTTTTCTTGCATTTTGTTTCGTACGAAAAATCGTCGAATTTAGCAATATTTTGACGTTTATCATCCCCTTTTCCCTTATGTGATTTAAACTAAATATCATCGAATTAGGCAATATTTTGCCGTTTTTCCACGTTTTTGTCAATTTTCAGTCTATGGGTATTAATTCATTTATATACGATAAAAATGATGCAAACACATAATTGATTAGATAATAACCTTAAATACTTCATTTTCAATCATCTATTTGTTTCTCGTTAAAATACTGAGTACGATATTTAAAAGGGGAGAAGTTCTGTTTTTATTGCATATATCGACGTTTCAGCCGGAATAGAGCGATTTTCGTGTAGATCTTCCTTCGGTAATATAAACGGAAAATCAGGAACATTTTAGTTAATACTAATGAAAACACATTGATTTTTATCATTTGTATTGGAAACAACATTGTCATATGTCTTTTCTTGGATCTAAATAATACGAAACCTCGCTCTATGATTTGAAGGTAAAATCCTCAAATATGGTTAAATAGTGACTTTTTTCACGTTTTTCATGTAGTTTGATACTACGTAAATATATTCATTTTAACCAATATTTCGATTCTATTTCATGTAGAATCACGATATGTGATTTGGCCGTCAAATATCAGAATTTCGCTAAATATTGCATTTTAAGCAAGTTTTCTTGCATTTTGTTTCATACGCAAAATCATCGAATTTAGCAATATTTTGACGTTTATCATCCCCTTTTCCTTTATGTGACTTAAACAAAATATCATCGAATTAGGCAATATTTTGCCGTTTTCCACGTTTTTGTGAATTTTCAGTCTATGGGTATTAATTCATATATAAATACGATAAAAATTATGCAAACACATAATTGATTAGATAATAACCTTAAATACTTCATTTTCAATCATCTATTTGTTTCTCGTTAAAATAATGAGTAAAATATCGAAAAGGGGAGAAGGTCGGTTTTTATTGCATATATCGACGTTTCAGCCGGATTAGAGTGGTTTTACGTGTACATCTTCCCTCGGTAATATAAACGGAAAATCAGGAACATTTTAGTTAATTCTAATGAAAACACATTGATTTTTATCATTTGTATTGGAAACAACATTGTCATATGTCTTTTCTTGGATCTAAATAATACGAAACCTCGCTCTATGATTTGAAGTTAAAATCCTCAAATATGGGTAAATAATGACTTTTTTCACGTTTTTCATGTAGTTTGATACTACGTATATATATTCATTTTTACTAATATTTCGATTCTATTTCATGTAGTATCACGATATGTGATTTGGCCTTCAAATCTCAGAATTTCACATAATATTGCATTTTAAGCAAGTTTTCTTGCATTTTGTTTCGTACGAAAAATCATCGAATTTAGCAATATTTTGACGTTTATCATCCCCTTTTCCTTTATGTGACTTAAACAAAATATCATCGAATTAGGCAATATTTTGCCGTTTTCCACGTTTTTGTGAATTTTCAGTCTATGGGTATTAATTCATATATATATACGATAAAAATTATGCAAACACATAATTGATTAGATAATAACCTTAAATACTTCATTTTCAATTATCTATTTGTTTCTCGTTAAAATACTGAGTAAAATATCGAAAAGGGGAGAAGGTCGGTTTTTATTGCATATATCGACGTTTCAGCCGGATTAGAGTGGTTTTACGTGTACATCTTCCCTCGGTAATATAAACGGAAAATCAGGAACATTTTAGTTAATTCTAATGAAAACACATTGATTTTTATCATTTGTATTGGAAACAACATTGTCATATGTCTTTTCTTGGATCTAAATAATACGAAACCTCGCTGTATGATTTGAAGTTAAAATCCTCAAATATGGGTAAATAATGACTTTTTTCACGTTTTTCATGTAGTTTGATACTACGTATATATATTCATTTTTACTAATATTTCGATTCTATTTCATGTAGTATCACGATATGTGATTTGGCCTTCAAATCTCAGAATTTCACATAATATTGCATTTTAAGCAAGTTTTCTTGCATTTTGTTTCGTACGAAAAATCATCGAATTTAGCAATATTTTAACGTTTATCATCCCCTTTTCCTTTATGTGACTTAAACAAAATATCTTCGAATTAGGCAATATTTTGCCGTTTTCCACGTTTTTGTGAATTTTCAGTCTATGGGTATTAATTCATATATATAAGATAAAAATTATGCAAACACATAATTGATTAGATAATAACCTTAAATACTTCATTTTCAATTATCTATTTGTTTCTCGTTAAAATACTGAGTAAAATATCGAAAAGGGGAGAAGGTCGGTTTTTATTGCATATATCGACGTTTCAGCCGGATTAGAGTGGTTTTACGTGTACATCTTCCCTCGGTAATATAAACGGAAAATCAGGAACATTTTAGTTAATTCTAATGAAAACACATTGATTTTTATCATTTGTATTGGAAACAACATTGTCATATGTCTTTTCTTGGATCTAAATAATACGAAACCTCGCTCTATGATTTGAAGTTAAAATCCTCAAATATGGGTAAATAATGACTTTTTTCACGTTTTTCATGTAGTTTGATACTACGTATATATATTCATTTTTACTAATATTTCGATTCTATTTCATGTAGTAGCACGATATGTGATTTGGCCTTCAAATCTCAGAATTTCACATAATATTGCATTTTAAGCAAGTTTTCTTGCATTTTGTTTCGTACGAAAAATCATCGAATTTAGCAATATTTTGACGTTTATCATCCCCTTTTCCTTTATGTGACTTAAACAAAATATCATCGAATTAGGCAATATTTTGCCGTTTTCCACGTTTTTGTGAATTTTCAGTCTATGGGTATTAATTCATATATATACGATAAAAATTATGCAAACACATAATTGATTAGATAATAACCTTAAATACTTCATTTTCAATTATCTATTTGTTTCTCGTTAAAATACTGAGTAAGATATTGAAAAGGGGAGTAGTTCGGTTTTTATTGCATATATCGACGTTTCAGCCGGATTAGAGCGGTTTTACGTGTACATCTTCCCTCGGCAATATAAACGGAAAATCAGGAACATTTTAGTTAATTCTAATGAAAACACATTGATTTTTATCATTTGTATTGGAAACAACATTGTCATATGTCTTTTCTTGGATCTAAATAATACGAAACCTCGCTCTATGATTTGAAGTTAAAATCCTCAAATATGGTTAAATAATGACTTTTTTCACGTTTTTCATGTAGTTTGATAGTACGTAAATATATTCATTTTTACTAATATTTCGATTCTATTTCATGTAGTATCACGATATGTGATTTGGCCTTCAAATCTCAGAATTTCGCATAATATTGCATTTTAAGCAAGTTTTCTTGCATTTTGTTTCGTACGAAAAATCGTCGAATTTAGCAATATTTTGACGTTTATCATCCCCTTTTCCCTTATGTGATTTAAACTAAATATCATCGAATTAGGCAATATTTTGCCGTTTTTCCACGTTTTTGTCAATTTTCAGTCTATGGGTATTAATTCATTTATATACGATAAAAATGATGCAAACACATAATTGATTAGATAATAACCTTAAATACTTCATTTTCAATCATCTATTTGTTTCTCGTTAAAATACTGAGTACGATATTTAAAAGGGGAGAAGTTCTGTTTTTATTGCATATATCGACGTTTCAGCCGGAATAGAGCGATTTTCGTGTAGATCTTCCATCGGTAATATAAACGGAAAATCAGGAACATTTTAGTTAATACTAATGAAAACACATTGATTTTTATCATTTGTATTGGAAACAACATTGTCATATGTCTTTTCTTGGATCTAAATAATACGAAACCTCGCTCTATGATTTGAAGGTAAAATCCTCAAATATGGTTAAATAGTGACTTTTTTCACGTTTTTCATGTAGTTTGATACTACGTAAATATATTCATTTTAACCAATATTTCGATTCTATTTCATGTAGAATCACGATATGTGATTTGGCCGTCAAATATCAGAATTTCGCTAAATATTGCATTTTTAGCAAGTTTTCTTGCATTTTGTTTCATACGCAAAATCATCGAATTTAGCAATATTTTGACGTTTATCATCCCCTTTTCCTTTATGTGACTTAAACAAAATATCATCGAATTAGGCAATATTTTGCCGTTTTCCACGTTTTTGTGAATTTTCAGTCTATGGGTATTAATTCATATATAAATACGATAAAAATTATGCAAACACATAATTGATTAGATAATAACCTTAAATACTTCATTTTCAATCATCTATTTGTTTCTCGTTAAAATAATGAGTAAAATATCGAAAAGGGGAGAAGGTCGGTTTTTATTGCATATATCGACGTTTCAGCCGGATTAGAGTGGTTTTACGTGTACATCTTCCCTCGGTAATATAAACGGAAAATCAGGAACATTTTAGTTAATTCTAATGAAAACACATTGATTTTTATCATTTGTATTGGAAACAACATTGTCATATGTCTTTTCTTGGATCTAAATAATACGAAACCTCGCTCTATGATTTGAAGTTAAAATCCTCAAATATGGGTAAATAATGACTTTTTTCACGTTTTTCATGTAGTTTGATACTACGTATATATATTCATTTTTACTAATATTTCGATTCTATTTCATGTAGTATCACGATATGTGATTTGGCCTTCAAATCTCAGAATTTCACATAATATTGCATTTTAAGCAAGTTTTCTTGCATTTTGTTTCGTACGAAAAATCATCGAATTTAGCAATATTTTGACGTTTATCATCCCCTTTTCCTTTATGTGACTTAAACAAAATATCATCGAATTAGGCAATATTTTGCCGTTTTCCACGTTTTTGTGAATTTTCAGTCTATGGGTATTAATTCATATATATACGATAAAAATTATGCAAACACATAATTGATTAGATAATAACCTTAAATACTTCATTTTCAATTATCTATTTGTTTCTCGTTAAAATACTGAGTAAAATATCGAAAAGGGGAGAAGGTCGGTTTTTATTGCATATATCGACGTTTCAGCCGGATTAGAGTGGTTTTACGTGTACATCTTCCCTCGGTAATATAAACGGAAAATCAGGAACATTTTAGTTAATTCTAATGAAAACACATTGATTTTTATCATTTGTATTGGAAACAACATTGTCATATGTCTTTTCTTGGATCTAAATAATACGAAACCTCGCTGTATGATTTGAAGTTAAAATCCTCAAATATGGGTAAATAATGACTTTTTTCACGTTTTTCATGTAGTTTGATACTACGTATATATATTCATTTTTACTAATATTTCGATTCTATTTCATGTAGTATCACGATATGTGATTTGGCCTTCAAATCTCAGAATTTCACATAATATTGCATTTTAAGCAAGTTTTCTTGCATTTTGTTTCGTACGAAAAATCATCGAATTTAGCAATATTTTAACGTTTATCATCCCCTTTTCCTTTATGTGACTTAAACAAAATATCATCGAATTAGGCAATATTTTGCCGTTTTCCACGTTTTTGTGAATTTTCAGTCTATGGGTATTAATTCATATATATACGATAAAAATTATGCAAACACATAATTGATTAGATAATAACCTTAAATACTTCATTTTCAATTATCTATTTGTTTCTCGTTAAAATACTGAGTAAGATATTGAAAAGGGGAGTAGTTCGGTTTTTATTGCATATATCGACGTTTCAGCCGGATTAGAGCGGTTTTACGTGTACATCTTCCCTCGGCAATATAAACGGAAAATCAGGAACATTTTAGTTAATTCTAATGAAAACACATTGATTTTTATCATTTGTATTGGAAACAACATTGTCATATGTCTTTTCTTGGATCTAAATAATACGAAACCTCGCTCTATGATTTGAAGTTAAAATCCTCAAATATGGTTAAATAATGACTTTTTTCACGTTTTTCATGTAGTTAGATAGTACGTAAATATATTCATTTTTACTAATATTTCGATTCTATTTCATGTAGTATCATGATATGTGATTTGGCCTTCAAATCTCAGAATTTCGCATAATATTGCATTTTAAGCAAGTTTTCTTGCATTTTGTTTCGTACGAAAAATCGTCGAATTTAGCAATATTTTGACGTTTATCATCCCCTTTTCCCTTATGTGATTTAAACAAAATATCATCGAATTAGGCAATATTTTGCCGTTTTTCCACGTTTTTGTCAATTTTCAGTCTATGGGTATTAATTCATTTATATACGATAAAAATGATGCAAACACATAATTGATTAGATAATAACCTTAAATACTTCATTTTCAATCATCTATTTGTTTCTCGTTAAAATACTGAGTACGATATTTAAAAGGGGAGAAGTTCTGTTTTTATTGCATATATCGACGTTTCAGCCGGAATAGAGCGATTTTCGTGTAGATCTTCCATCGGTAATATAAACCGAAAATCAGGAACATTTTAGTTAATACTAATGAAAACACATTGATTTTTATCATTTGTATTGGAAACAACATTGTCATATGTCTTTTCTTGGATCTAAATAATACGAAACCTCGCTCTATGATTTGAAGTTAAAATCCTCAAATATGGTTATATATTGACTTTTTTCACGTTTTTCCTGTAGTTTGATATTACGTAAATATATTCATTTTTAGCAATATTTCGATTCTATTTCATGTAGTATCACGATATGTGATTTGGCCTTCAAATCTCAGAAGTTCGCATAATATTGCATTTTAAGCAAGTTTTCTTGCCTTTTGTTTCGTACGAAAAATCTTCGAATTTAGCAATATTTTGACAATTATCATCCCCTTTTCCTTTATGTGACTTAAACAAAATATCATCGAATTAGGCAATATTTTGCCGTTTTCCACGTTTTTGTGAATTTTCAGTCTATGGGTATTAATTCATATATAAATACGATAAAAATTATGCAAACACATAATTGATTAGATAATAACTTTAAATACTTCATTTTCAATCATCTATTTGTTTCTCGTTAAAATAATGAGTAAAATATCGAAAAGGGGAGAAGTTCTGTTTTTATTGCATATATCGACGTTTCAGCCGGATTAGAGTGGTTTTACGTGTACATCTTCCCTCGGTAATATAAACGGAAAATCAGGAACATTTTAGTTAATTCTAATGAAAACACATTGATTTTTATCATTTGTATTGGAAACAACATTGTCATATGTCTTTTCTTGGATCTAAATAATACGAAACCTCGCTCTATGATTTGAAGTTAAAATCCTCAAATATGGGTAAATAATGACTTTTTTCACGTTTTTCATGTAGTTTGATACTACGTAAATATATTCATTTTTACTAATATTTCGATTCTATTTCATGTAGTATCACGATATGTGATTTGGCCTTCAAATCTCAGAAGTTCGCATAATATTGCATTTTAAGCAAGTTTTCTTGCCTTTTGTTTCGTAAGAAAAATCTTCGAATTTAGCAATATTTTGACATTTATCATCCCCTTTTCCTTTATGTGACTTAAAATATCATCGAATTAGGCAATATTTTGCCGTTTTCCACGTTTTTGTGAATTTTCAGTCTATGGGTATTAATTCATATATATATACGATAAAAATTATGCAAACACATAATTGATTAGATAATAACCTTAAATACTTTTTTTCAATCATCTATTTGTTTTTCGTTAAAATACTGAGTCAAATATCGAAAAGGGGAGACCTTCGGTTTTTATTGCATATATCGACGTTTCAGCCGGATTAGAGTGGTTTTACGTGTACATCTTCCCTCGGTAATATAAACGGAAAATCAGGAACATTTTAGTTAATTCTAATGAAAACACATTGATTTTTAACATTTGTATTGGAAACAACATTGTCATATGTCTTTTCATGGATCTAAATAATACGAAACCTCGCTCTATGATTTGAAGTTAAAATCCTCAAATATGGTTATATAATGACTTTTTTCACGTTTTTCATGTAGTTTGATAGTACGTAAATATATTCATTTTTACTAATATTTCGATTCTATTTCATGTAGTATCACGATATATGATTTGGCCTTCAAATCTCAGAATTTCGCATAATATTGCATTTTAATAAGCAAGTTTTCTTGCATTTTGTTTCGTAAGAAAAATCTTCGAATTTAGCAATATTTTGACATTTATCATCCCCTTTTCCTTTATGTGACTTAAAATATCATCGAATTAGGCAATATTTTGCCGTTTTCCACGTTTTTGTGAATTTTCAGTCTATGGGTATTAATTCATATATATATACGATAAAAATTATGCAAACACATAATTGATTAGATAATAACCTTAAATACTTTTTTTCAATCATCTATTTGTTTTTCGTTAAAATACTGAGTAAAATATCGAAAAGGGGAGACCTTCGGTTTTTATTGCATATATCGACGTTTCAGCCGGATTAGAGTGGTTTTACGTGTACATCTTCCCTCGGTAATATAAACGGAAAATCAGGAACATTTTAGTTAATTCTAATGAAAACACATTGATTTTTAACATTTGTATTGGAAACAACATTGTCATATGTCTTTTCATGGATCTAAATAATACGAAACCTCGCTCTATGATTTGAAGTTAAAATCCTCAAATATGGTTATATAATGACTTTTTTCACGTTTTTCATGTAGTTTGATAGTTTGTAAATATATTCATTTTTACTAATATTTCGATTCTATTTCATGTAGTATCACGATATATGATTTGGCCTTCAAATCTCAGAATTTCGCATAATATTGCATTTTAATAAGCAAGTTTTCTTGCATTTTGTTTCGTAAGAAAAATCGTCGAATTTAGCAATATTTTGACGTTTATCATCCCCTTTTCCTTTATGTGATTTAAAAAAATATCATCGAATTAGGCAATATTTTGCCGTTTTTCCACGTTTTTGTGAATTTTCAGTCTATGGGTATTAATTCATTTATATACGATAAAAATGATGCAAACACATAATTGATTAGATAATAACCTTAAATACTTCATTTACAATCATCTATTTGTTTCTCGTAAAAATACTGAGTAAGATATTGAAAAGGGGAGAAGTTCGGTTTTTATTGCATATATCGACGTTTCAGCCGGATTAGAGTGGTTTTACGTGTACATCTTCCCTCGGTAATATAAACGGAAAATCAGGAACATTTTAGTTAATTCTAATGAAAACACATTGATTTTTATCATTTGAATTGGAAACATTATTGTCATTTGTCTTTTCTTGGATCTAAATAATACGAAACCTCGCTCTATGATTTGAAGTTAAAATCCTCAAATATGGTTAAATAGTGACTTTTTTCACGTTTTTCATGTAGTTTGATACTACGTAAATATATTCATTTTTACCAATATTTCGATTCTATTTCATGTAGTATCACGATATGTGATTTGGCCTTCAAATCTCAGAATTTCGCATAATATTGCATTTTAAGCAAGCTTTCTTGCATTTTGTTTAGTACGAAAAATCATCGAATTTAGCAATATTTTGAGGTTTTCATCCCCGTTTCCTTTATGTGATTTAAACAAAATATCATCGAATTACGCAATATTTTGCCGTTTTTCCACGTTTTTGTGAATTTTCAGTCATAGGTATTAATTCATTATATATACGATAAAAATGATGCAAACACATAATTGATTAGATAATAACCTTAAATACTTCATTTTCAATCATCTATTTGTTTCTCGTTAAAATACTGAGTAAGATATTGAAAAGGGGAGAAGTTCGGTTTTTATTGCATATATCGACGTTTCAGCCGGATTAGAGCGGTTTTACGTGTACATCTTCCCTCGGTAATATAAACGGAAAATCGGGAACATTTTAGTTAATTCTAGTGAAAACACATTGATTTTTATCATTTGTATTGGAAACAACATTGTCATATGGCTATTCTTGGATCTAAATAATACGAAACCTCGCTCTATGATTTGAAGTTAAAATCCTCAAATATGGTTAAATAGTGACTTTTTTCACGTTTTTCATGTAGTTTGATGCTACGTAAATATATTCATTTTTACCAATATTTCGATTCTATTTAATGTAGTATCACGATATGTGATTTAGCCTTCAAATCTCAGAATTTCGCACAATATTGCATTTTAAGCAAGTTTTCTTGCCTTTTGTTTCGTACGAAAAATCATCGAATTTAGCAATATTTTGACGTTTATCATCCCCTTTTCCTTTATGTGATTTAAAAAAATATCATCGAATTAGGCAATATTTTGCCGTTTTTCCACGTTTTTGTGAATTTTCAGTCTATGGGTATTAATTCATATATATACGATAAAAATTATGCAAACACATAATTGATTAGATAATATACCTTAAATACTTAATTTTCAATCACCTATTTGTTTCTCGTTAAAATACTGAGTAAGATATTGAAAAGGGGAGAAGTTCTGTTTTTATTGCATATATCGACGTTTCAGCCGGAATAGAGCGATTTTCGTGTACATCTTCCATCGGTAATATAAACGAAAAATCAGGAACATTTTAGTTAATTCTAATGAAAACACATTGATTTTTATCATTTGAATTGGAAACAACATTGTCATTTGTCTTTTCTTGGATCTAAATAATACGAAACCTCGCTCTATGATTTGAAGTTAAAATCCTCAAATATGGTTAAATAGTGACTTTTTTCACGTTTTTCATGTACTTTGATACAACGTAAATATATTCATTTTTACCAATATTTCGATTCTATTTCATGTAGTATCACGATATGTGATTTGGCCTTCAAATCTCAGAATTTCGCATAATATTGCATTTAAGGCAAGTTTTCTTGCATTTTGTTTCGTAATAAAAATCATCGAATTTAGCAATATTTTGACGTTTATCATCAACTTTTCCTTTATGTGATTTAAACAAAATATCATCGAATTAGGCAATATTTTGCCGTTTTTCCACGTTTTTGTGAATTTTCAGTCTATGGGTATTAATTCATATATATATACGATAAAAATGATGCAAACACATAATTGATTAGATAATAACCTTAAATACTTCATTTTCAATCATCTATTTGTTTCTCGTTAAAATACTGAGTAAGATATTAAAAAGGGGAGAAGTTCTGTTTTTATTGCATATATCGACGTTTCAGCCGGAATAGAGCGATTTTCGTGTACATCTTCCATCGGTAATATAAACGAAAAATCAGGAACATTTTAGTTAATTCTAATGAAAACACATTGATTTTTATCATTTGAATTGGAACAACATTTTCATTTGTCTTTTCTTGGATCTAAATAATACGAAACCTCGCTCTATGATTTGAAGTTAAAATCCTCAAATATGGTTAAATAGTGATTTTTTCACGTTTTTCATGTAGTTTGATACTACGTATATATATTCATTTTTACCAATATTTCGATTCTATTTCATGTAGTATCACGATATGTGATTTGGCCTTCAAATCTCAGAATTTCGCACAATATTGCATTTTAAGCAAGTTGTCTTGCATTTTGTTTCGTACGAAAAATCATCGAATTTAGCAATATTTTGACGTTTATCATCCCCTTTTCCTTTATTTGATTTAAACAAAATATCATCGAACTAGGCAATATTTTGCCCTTTTTCCACGTTTTTGTGAATTTTCAGTCTATGGGTATTAATTCATTATATATACGATAAAAATGACGCAAACACATAATTGATAGATAATAACCTTAAATACTTCATTTTCAATCAACTATTTGTTTCTCGTTAAAATACTGAGTAAGATATTGAAAAGGGGAGAAGTTCGGTTTTTATTGCATATATCGACGTTTCAGCCGGAATAGAGCGATTTTCGTGTACATCTTCCATCGGTAATATAAACGAAAAATCAGGAACATTTTAGTTAATTCTAATGAAAACACATTGATTTTTATCATTTGAATTGGAAACAACATTGTCATTTGTCTTTTCTTGGATCTAAATAATACGAAACCTCGCTCTTTGATTTGAAGTTAAAATCCTCAAATATGGTTAAATAGTGATTTTTTTCACGTTTTTCATGTAGTTTGATACTACGTAAATATATTCATTTTTACCAATATTTCGATTCTATTTCATGTAGTATCACGATATGTGATTTCGCCTTCAAATCTCAGAATTTCGCATAATATTGCATTTTAAGCAAGTTTTCTTGCATTTTGTTTCGTACTAAAAATCATCGAATTTAACAATATTTTGACGTTTATCATCAACTTTTCCTTTATGTGATTTAAACAAAATATCATCGAATTAGGCAATATTTTGCCGTTTTTCCACGTTTTTGTGAATTTTCAGTCTATGGGTATTAATTCATATATATATACGATAAAAATGATGCAAACACATAATTGATTAGATAATAACCTTAAATACTTCATTTTCAATCATCTATTTGTTTTTCGTTAAAATACTGAGTAAGATATTGAAAAGGGGAGAAGTTCTGTTTTTATTGCATATATCGACGTTTCAGCCGGAATAGAGCGATTTTCGTGTACATCTTCCATCGGTAATATAAACGAAAAATCAGGAACATTTTAGTTAATTCTAATGAAAACACATTGATTTGTATCATTTGTATTGGAAACAACATTGTCATATATCTTTTCTTGGATCTAAATAATACGAAACCTCTCTCTATGATTTGAAGTTAAAATCCTCAAATGTGGTTAAATAGGGACTTTTTTCACGTTTTTCATGTAGTTTGATACTACGTAAATATATTCATTTTTACCAATATTTCGATTCTATTTAATGTAATATCACGATATGTGATTTAGCCTTCAAATCTCAGAATTTCGCACAATATTGCATTTTAAGCAAGTTTTCTTGCCTTTTGTTTCGTACGAAAAATCATCGAATTTAGCAATATTTTGACGTTTATCATTCCCTTTTACTTTATGTGATTTAAACAAAATATCATCGAATTAGGCAATATTTTGCCGTTTTTCCACGTTTTTGTGAATTTTCAGTCTATGGGTATTAATTCATTATATATACGATAAAAATGATGCAAACACATAATTGATTAGATAATAACCTTAAATACTTCATTTTCAATCATCTATTTGTTTCTCGTTAAAATACTGAGTAAGATATTGAAAAGGGGAGAAGTTCGGTTTTTATTGCATATAATGACGTTTCAGCCGGATTAGAGCGGTTTTACGTGTACATCTTCCCTCGGTAATATAAACGGAAAATCGGGAACATTTTAGTTAATTCTAGTGAAAACACATTGATTTTTATCATTTGTATTGGAAACAACATTGTCATATGGCTATTCTTGGATCTAAATAATACGAAACCTCGCTC
Source organism: Procambarus clarkii (assembly GCF_040958095.1). Taxonomy (NCBI): domain Eukaryota; kingdom Metazoa; phylum Arthropoda; class Malacostraca; order Decapoda; family Cambaridae; genus Procambarus; species Procambarus clarkii. The sequence goes on along the minus strand of NC_091181.1, from coordinate 616,609 downwards.
TATGATTTGAAGTTAAAATCCTCAAATATGGTTAAATAGTGACTTTTTTCACGTTTTTCATGTAGTTTGATGCTACGTAAATATATTCATTTTTACCAATATTTCGATTCTATTTAATGTAGTATCACGATATGTGATTTAGCCTTCAAATCTCAGAATTTCGCACAATATTGCATTTTAAGCAAGTTTTCTTGCCTTTTGTTTCTTACGAAAAATCATCGAATTTAGCAATATTTTGACGTTTATCATCCCCTTTTCCTTTATGTGATTTAAACAAAATATCATCGAATTAGGCAATATTTTGCCGTTTTTCCACGTTTTTGTGAATTTTCAGTCTATGGGTATTAATTCATATATATACGATAAAAATTATGCAAACACATAATTGATTAGATAATATACCTTAAATACTTAATTTTCAATCACCTATTTGTTTCTCGTTAAAATACTGAGTAAGATATTGAAAAGGGGAGAAGTTCTGTTTTTATTGCATATATCGACGTTTCAGCCGGAATAGAGCGATTTTCGTGTACATCTTCCATCGGTAATATAAACGAAAAATCAGGAACATTTTAGTTAATTCTAATGAAAACACATTGATTTTTATCATTTGAATTGGAAACAACATTGTCATTTGTCTTTTCTTGGATCTAAATAATACGAAACCTCGCTCTATGATTTGAAGTTAAAATCCTCAAATATGGTTAAATAGTGACTTTTTTCACGTTTTTCATGTACTTTGATACTACGTAAATATATTCATTTCTACCAATATTTCGATTCTATTTCATGTAGTATCACGATATGTGATTTGGCCTTCAAATCTCAGAATTTCGCATAATATTGCATTTTAAGCAAGTTTTCTTGCATTTTGTTTCGTAATAAAAATCATCGAATTTAGCAATATTTTGACGTTTATCATCAACTTTTCCTTTATGTGATTTAAACAAAATATCATCGAATTAGGCAATATTTTGCCGTTTTTCCACGTTTTTGTGAATTTTCAGTCTATGGGTATTAATTCATATATATATACGATAAAAATGATGCAAACACATAATTGATTAGATAATAACCTTAAATACTTCATTTTCAATCATCTATTTGTTTCTCGTTAAAATACTGAGTAAGATATTGAAAAGGGGAGAAGTTCTGTTTTTATTGCATATATCGACGTTTCAGCCGGAATAGAGCGATTTTCGTGTACATCTTCCATCGGTAATATAAACGAAAAATCAGGAACATTTTAGTTAATTCTAATGAAAACACATTGATTTTTATCATTTGAATTGGAACAACATTTTCATTTGTCTTTTCTTGGATCTAAATAATACGAAACCTCGCTCTATGATTTGAAGTTAAAATCCTCAAATATGGTTAAATAGTGATTTTTTTCACGTTTTTCATGTAGTTTGATACTACGTATATATATTCATTTTTACCAATATTTCGATTCTATTTCATGTAGTATCACGATATGTGATTTGGCCTTCAAATCTCAGAATTTCGCACAATATTGCATTTTAAGCAAGTTGTCTTGCATTTTGTTTCGTACGAAAAATCATCGAATTTAGCAATATTTTGACGTTTATCATCCCCTTTTCCTTTATTTGATTTAAACAAAATATCATCGAACTAGGCAATATTTTGCCCTTTTTCCACGTTTTTGTGAATTTTCAGTCTATGGGTATTAATTCATTATATATACGATAAAAATGACGCAAACACTTAATTGATAGATAATAACCTTAAATACTTCATTTTCAATCAACTATTTGTTTCTCGTTAAAATACTGAGTAAGATATTGAAAAGGGGAGAAGTTCGGTTTTTATTGCATATATCGACGTTTCAGCCGGAATAGAGCGATTTTCGTGTACATCTTCCATCGGTAATATAAACGAAAAATCAGGAACATTTTAGTTAATTCTAATGAAAACACATTGATTTTTATCATTTGAATTGGAAACAACATTGTCATTTGTCTTTTCTTGGATCTAAATAATACGAAACCTCGCTCTATGATTTGAAGTTAAAATCCTCAAATATGGTTAAATAGTGATTTTTTTCACGTTTTTCATGTAGTTTGATACTACGTAAATATATTCATTTTTACCAATATTTCGATTCTATTTCATGTAGTATCACGATATGTGATTTCGCCTTCAAATCTCAGAATTTCGCATAATATTGCATTTTAAGCAAGTTTTCTTGCATTTTGTTTCGTACTAAAAATCATCGAATTTAACAATATTTTGACGTTTATCATCAACTTTTCCTTTATGTGATTTAAACAAAATATCATCGAATTAGGCAATATTTTGCCGTTTTTCCACGTTTTTGTGAATTTTCAGTCTATGGGTATTAATTCATATATATATACGATAAAAATGATGCAAACACATAATTGATTAGATAATAACCTTCATTTTCAATCATCTATTTGTTTCTCGTTAAAATACTGAGTAAGATATTGAAAAGGGGAGAAGTTCTGTTTTTATTGCATATATCGACGTTTCATATTCATATATATATACGATAAAAATGATGCAAACACATAATTGATTAGATAATAACCTTAAATACTTCATTTTCAATCATCTATTTGTTTCTCGTTAAAATACTGAGTAAGATATTGAAAAGGGGAGAAGTTCTGTTTTTATTGCATATATCGACGTTTCAGCCGGAATAGAGCGATTTTCGTGTACATCTTCCATCGGTAATATAAACGAAAAATCAGGAACATTTTAGTTAATTCTAATGAAAACACATTGATTTGTATCATTTGTATTGGAAACAACATTGTCATATATCTTTTCTTGGATCTAAATAATACGAAACCTCTCTCTATGATTTGAAGTTAAAATCCTCAAATGTGGTTAAATAGGGACTTTTTTCACGTTTTTCATGTAGTTTGATACTACGTAAATATATTCATTTTTACCAATATTTCGATTCTATTTAATGTAATATCACGATATGTGATTTAGCCTTCAAATCTCAGAATTTCGCACAATATTGCATTTTAAGCAAGTTTTCTTGCCTTTTGTTTCGTACGAAAAATCATCGAATTTAGCAATATTTTGACGTTTATCATTCCCTTTTACTTTATGTGATTTAAACAAAATATCATCGAATTAGGCAATATTTTGCCGTTTTTCCACGTTTTTGTGAATTTTCAGTCTATGGGTATTAATTCATATATATACGATAAAAATTATGCAAACACATAATTGATTAAATAATAACCTTAAATACTTAATTTTCAATCATCTATTTGTTTCTCGTTAAAATACTGAGTAAAATATTGAAAAGGGGAGAAGTTCGGTTTTTATTGCATATATCGACGTTTCAGCCGGATTAGAGTGGTTTTACGTGTACATCTTCCCTCGGTAATATAAACGGAAAATCAGGAACATTTTAGTTAATTCTAATGAAAACACATTGATTTTTATCATTTGAATTGGAAACATTATTGTCATTTGTCTTTTCTTGGATCTAAATAATACGAAACCTCGCTCTATGATTTGAAGTTAAAATCCTCAAATATGGTTAAATAGTGACTTTTTTCACGTTTTTCATGTAGTTTGATACTACGTAAATATATTCATTTTTACCAATATTTCGATTCTATTTCATGTAGTATCACGATATGTGATTTGGCCTTCAAATCTCAGAATTTCGCATAATATTGCATTTTAAGCAAGCTTTCTTGCATTTTGTTTAGTACGAAAAATCATCGAATTTAGCAATATTTTGACGTTTATCATCCCCTTTTCTTTTATGTGATTTAAACAAAATATCATCGAATTACGCAATATTTTGCCGTTTTTCCACGTTTTTGTGAATTTTCAGTCATAGGTATTAATTCATTATATATACGATAAAAATGATGCAAACACATAATTGATTAGATAATAACCTTAAATACTTCATTTTCAATCATCTATTTGTTTCTCGTTAAAATACTGAGTAAGATATTGAAAAGGGGAGAAGTTCGGTTTTTATTGCATATATCGACGTTTCAGCCGGATTAGAGCGGTTTTACGTGTACATCTTCCCTCGGTAATATAAACGGAAAATCGGGAACATTTTAGTTAATTCTAGTGAAAACACATTGATTTTTTATCATTTGTATTGGAAACAACATTGTCATATGGCTATTCTTGGATCTAAATAATACGAAACCTCGCTCTATGATTTGAAGTTAAAATCCTCAAATATGGTTAAATAGTGATTTTTTTCACGTTTTTCATGTAGTTTGATACTGCGTATATATATTCATTTTTACCAATATTTCGATTCTATTTCATGTAGTATCACGATATGTGATTTGGCCTTCAAATCTCAGAATTTCGCACAATATTGCATTTTAAGCAAGTTGTCTTGCATTTTGTTTCGTACGAAAAATCATCGAATTTAGCAATATTTTGACGTTTATCATCCCCTTTTCCTTTATTTGATTTAAACAAAATATCATCGAACTAGGCAATATTTTGCCCTTTTTCCACGTTTTTGTGAATTTTCAGTCTATGGGTATTAATTCATTATATATACGATAAAAATGACGCAAACACATAATTGATTAGATAATAACCTTAAATACTTCATTTTCAATCAACTATTTGTTTCTCGTTAAAATACTGAGTAAGATATTGAAAAGGGGAGAAGTTCGGTTTTTATTGCATATATCGACGTTTCAGCCGGAATAGAGCGATTTTCGTGTACATCTTCCATCGGTAATATAAACGAAAAATCAGGAACATTTTAGTTAATTCTAATGAAAACACATTGATTTTTATCATTTGAATTGGAAACAACATTGTCATTTGTCTTTTCTTGGATCTAAATAATACGAAACCTCGCTCTATGATTTGAAGTTAAAATCCTCAAATATGGTTAAATAGTGATTTTTTTCACGTTTTTCATGTAGTTTGATACTACGTAAATATATTCATTTTTACCAATATTTCGATTCTATTTCATGTAGTATCACGATATGTGATTTCGCCTTCAAATCTCAGAATTTCGCATAATATTGCATTTTAAGCAAGTTTTCTTGCATTTTGTTTCGTACTAAAAATCATCGAATTTAACAATATTTTGACGTTTATCATCAACTTTTCCTTTATGTGATTTAAACAAAATATCATCGAATTAGGCAATATTTTGCCGTTTTTCCACGTTTTTGTGAATTTTCAGTCTATGGGTATTAATTCATATATATATACGATAAAAATGATGCAAACACATAATTGATTAGATAATAACCTTAAATACTTCATTTTCAATCATCTATTTGTTTCTCGTTAAAATACTGAGTAAGATATTGAAAAGGGGAGAAGTTCTGTTTTTATTGCATATATCGACGTTTCATATTCATATATATATACGATAAAAATGATGCAAACACATAATTGATTAGATAATAACCTTAAATACTTCATTTTCAATCATCTATTTGTTTCTCGTTAAAATACTGAGTAAGATATTGAAAAGGGGAGAAGTTCTGTTTTTATTGCATATATCGACGTTTCAGCCGGAATAGAGCGATTTTCGTGTACATCTTCCATCGGTAATATAAACGAAAAATCAGGAACATTTTAGTTAATTCTAATGAAAACACATTGATTTGTATCATTTGTATTGGAAACAACATTGTCATATATCTTTTCTTGGATCTAAATAATACGAAACCTCTCTCTATGATTTGAAGTTAAAATCCTCAAATGTGGTTAAATAGGGACTTTTTTCACGTTTTTCATGTAGTTTGATACTACGTAAATATATTCATTTTTACCAATATTTCGATTCTATTTAATGTAATATCACGATATGTGATTTAGCCTTCAAATCTCAGAATTTCGCACAATATTGCATTTTAAGCAAGTTTTCTTGCCTTTTGTTTCGTACGAAAAATCATCGAATTTAGCAATATTTTGACGTTTATCATTCCCTTTTACTTTATGTGATTTAAACAAAATATCATCGAATTAGGCAATATTTTGCCGTTTTTCCACGTTTTTGTGAATTTTCAGTCTATGGGTATTAATTCATATATATACGATAAAAATTATGCAAACACATAATTGATTAAATAATAACCTTAAATACTTAATTTTCAATCATCTATTTGTTTCTCGTTAAAATACTGAGTAAGATATTGAAAAGGGGAGAAGTTCGGTTTTTATTGCATATATCGACGTTTCAGCCGGATTAGAGCGGTTTTACGTGTACATCTTCCCTCGGTAATATAAACGGAAAATCAGGAACCTTTTAGTTAATTCTAATGAAAACACATTGATTTTTATCATTTGTATTGGAAACAACATTGTCATATGTCTTTTCTTGGATCTAAATAATACGAAACCTCTCTCTATGATTTGAAGTTAAAATCCTCAAATATGGTTAAATAGTGACTTTTTTCACGTTTTTCATGTAGTTTGATACTACGTAAATATATTCATTTTTACCAATATTTCGATTCTATTTCATGTAGTATCACGATATGTGATTTGGCCTTCAAATCTCAGAATTTCGCATAATATTGCATTTTAAGCAAGTTTTCTTGCATTTTGTTTCGTACTAAAAATCATCGAATTTAACAATATTTTGACGTTTATCATCAACTTTTCCTTTATGTGATTTAAACAAAATATCATCGAATTAGGCAATATTTTGCCGTTTTTCCACGTTTTTGTGAATTTTCAGTCTATGGGTATTAATTCATATATATATACGATAAAAATGATGCAAACACATAATTGATTAGATAATAACCTTAAATACTTCATTTTCAATCATCTATTTGTTTCTCGTTAAAATACTGAGTAAGATATTGAAAAGGGGAGAAGTTCTGTTTTTATTGCATATATCGACGTTTCATATTCATATATATATACGATAAAAATGATGCAAACACATAATTGATTAGATAATAACCTTAAATACTTCATTTTCAATCATCTATTTGTTTCTCGTTAAAATACTGAGTAAGATATTGAAAAGGGGAGAAGTTCTGTTTTTATTGCATATATCGACGTTTCAGCCGGAATAGAGCGATTTTCGTGTACATCTTCCATCGGTAATATAAACGAAAAATCAGGAACATTTTAGTTAATTCTAATGAAAACACATTGATTTGTATCATTTGTATTGGAAACAACATTGTCATATATCTTTTCTTGGATCTAAATAATACGAAACCTCTCTCTATGATTTGAAGTTAAAATCCTCAAATGTGGTTAAATAGGGACTTTTTTCACGTTTTTCATGTAGTTTGATACTACGTAAATATATTCATTTTTACCAATATTTCGATTCTATTTAATGTAATATCACGATATGTGATTTAGCCTTCAAATCTCAGAATTTCGCACAATATTGCATTTTAAGCAAGTTTTCTTGCCTTTTGTTTCGTACGAAAAATCATCGAATTTAGCAATATTTTGACGTTTATCATTCCCTTTTACTTTATGTGATTTAAACAAAATATCATCGAATTAGGCAATATTTTGCCGTTTTTCCACGTTTTTGTGAATTTTCAGTCTATGGGTATTAATTCATATATATACGATAAAAATTATGCAAACACATAATTGATTAAATAATAACCTTAAATACTTAATTTTCAATCATCTATTTGTTTCTCGTTAAAATACTGAGTAAGATATTGAAAAGGGGAGAAGTTCGGTTTTTATTGCATATATCGACGTTTCAGCCGGATTAGAGCGGTTTTACGTGTACATCTTCCCTCGGTAATATAAACGGAAAATCAGGAACCTTTTAGTTAATTCTAATGAAAACACATTGATTTTTATCATTTGTATTGGAAACAACATTGTCATATGTCTTTTCTTGGATCTAAATAATACGAAACCTCTCTCTATGATTTGAAGTTAAAATCCTCAAATATGGTTAAATAGTGACTTTTTTCACGTTTTTCATGTAGTTTGATACTACGTAAATATATTCATTTTTACCAATATTTCGATTCTATTTCATGTAGTATCACGATATGTGATTTGGCCTTCAAATCTCAGAATTTCGCATAATATTGCATTTTAAGCAAGTTTTCTTGCATTTTGTTTCGTACTAAAAATCATCGAATTTAGCAATATTTTGACGTTTATCATCCACTTTTCCTTTATGTGATTTAAACAAAATATCATCGAATTAGGCAATATTTTGCCGTTTTTCCACGTTTTTGTGAATTTACAGTCTATGGGTATTAATTCATATATATACGATAAAAATTATGCAAACACATAATTGATTAAATAATAACCTTAAATACTTAATTTTCAATCATCTATTTGTTTCTCGTTAAAATACTGAGTAAGATATTGAAAAGGGGAGAAGTTCGGTTTTTATTGCATATATCGACGTTTCAGCCGGATTAGAGCGGTTTTACGTGTACATCTTCCCTCGGTAATATAAACGGAAAATCAGGAACATTTTAGTTAATTTCTAATGAAAACACATTGATTTGTATCATTTGTATTGGAAACAACATTGTCATATATCTTTTCTTGGATCTAAATAATACGAAACCTCTCTCTATGATTTGAAGTAAAAATCATCAAATATGGCTAAATAGTGACTTTTTTCACGTTTTTCATGAAGTTTGATACTACGTAAATATATTCATATGTACCAATATTTCGATTCTATTTCATGTAGTATCACGATATGTGATTTGGCCTTCAAATCTCAGAATTTCGCATAATATTGCATTTTAAGCAAGTTTTCTTGCATTTTGTTTCGTACGAAAAATCATCGAATTTAGCAATATTTTGACGTTTATCATCCCCTTTTTCTTTATGTGACTTAAACAAAATATCATCGAATTAGGCAATATTTTGCCGTTTTCTACGTTTTTGCGAATTTACAGTCTATGTGTATTAATTCATATATATACGATAAAAATTATGCAAACACATAATTGATTAAATAATAACCTTAAATACTTAATTTTCAATCATCTATTTGTTTCTCGTTAAAATACTGAGTAAGATATTGAAAAGGGGAGAAGTTCGGTTTTTATTGAATATATCGACGTTTCAGGCGGATTAGAGCAGTTTTACGTGTACATCTTCCCTCGGTAATATAAACGGAAAATCAGGAACATTTTAGTTAATTATAATGAAAACACATTGATTTTTATCATTTGTATTGGAAACAACATTGTCATATGTCTTTTCTTGGATCTAAATAATACGAAACCTCTCTCTATGATTTGAAGTAAAAATCATCAAATATGGCTAAATAGTGACTTTTTTCACGTTTTTCATGAAGTTTGATACTACGTAAATATATTCATTTTTACCAATATTTCGATTCTATTTCATGTAGTATCACGATATGTGATTTGGCCTTCAAATCTCAGAATTTCGCATAATATTGCATTTTAAGCAAGTTTTCTTGCATTTTGTTTCGTACGAAAAATCATCGAATTTAGCAATATTTTGACGTTTATCATCCCCTTTTCCTTTATGTGACTTAAACAAAATATCATCGAATTAGGCAATATTTTGCCGTTTTCTACGTTTTTGCGAATTTACAGTCTATGTGTATTAATTCATATATATTCGATAAAAATGATGCAAACACATAATTGATTAGATAATAACCTTAAATACTTAATTTTCAATCATCTATTTGTTTCTCGTTAAAATACTGAGTAAGATATTGAAAAGGGGAGAAGTTCTGTTTTTATTGCATATATCGACGTTTCAGCCGGATTAGAGCGGTTTTACGTGTACATCTTCCCTCTGTAATATAAACGGAAAATCAGGAACATTTCAGTTAATTCTAATGAAAACACATTGATTTGTATCATTTGTATTGGAAACAACATTGTCATATGTCTTTTCTTGGATCTAAATAATACGAAACCTCTCTCTATGATTTGAAGTTAAAATCCTCAAATGTGGTTAAATAGGGACTTTTTTCACGTTTTTCATGTAGTTTGATACTACGTAAATATATTCATTTTTACCAATATTTCGATTCTATTTCATGTAGTATCACGATATGTGATTTGGCCTTCAAATCTCAGAATTTCGCATAATATTGCATTTTAAGCAAGTTTTCTTGCATTTTGTTTCGTACGAAAAATCATCGAATTTAGCAATATTTTGACGTTTATCATCCCCTTTTCCTTTATGTGACTTAAACAAAATATCATCGAATTAGGCAATATTTTGCCGTTTTCTACGTTTTTGCGAATTTACAGTCTATGTGTATTAATTCATATATATACGATAAAAATTATGCAAACACATAATTGATTAAATAATAACCTTAAATACTTAATTTTCAATCATCTATTTGTTTCTCGTTAAAATACTGAGTAAGATATTGAAAAGGGGAGAAGTTCGGTTTTTATTGAATATATCGACGTTTCAGGCGGATTAGAGCGGTTTTACGTGTACATCTTCCCTCGGTAATATAAACGGAAAATCAGGAACATTTTAGTTAATTATAATGAAAACACATTGATTTTTATCATTTGTATTGGAAACAACATTGTCATATGTCTTTTCTTGGATCTAAATAATACGAAACCTCTCTCTATGATTTGAAGTAAAAATCATCAAATATGGCTAAATAGTGACTTTTTTCACGTTTTTCATGAAGTTTGATACTACGTAAATATATTCATTTTTACCAATATTTCGATTCTATTTCATGTAGTATCACGATATGTGATTTGGCCTTCAAATCTCAGAATTTCGCATAATATTGCATTTTAAGCAAGTTTTAATGCATTTTGTTTCGTACGAAAAATCATCGAATTTAGCAATATTTTGACGTTTATCATCCCCTTTTCCTTTATGTGACTTAAACAAAATATCATCGAATTAGGCAATATTTTGCCGTTTTCTACGTTTTTGCGAATTTACAGTCTATGTGTATTAATTCATATATATTCGATAAAAATGATGCAAACACATAATTGATTAGATAATAACCTTAAATACTTCATTTTCAATCATCTATTTGTTTCTCGTTAAAATACTGAGTAAGATATTGAAAAGGGGAGAAGTTCTGTTTTTATTGCATATATCGACGTTTCAGCCGGATTAGAGCGGTTTTACGTGTACATCTTCCCTTGGTAATATAAACGGAAAATCAGGAACATTTCAGTTAATTCTAATGAAAACACATTGATTTGTATCATTTGTATTGGAAACAACATTGTCATATGTCTTTTCTTGGATCTAAATAATACGAAACCTCTCTCTATGATTTGAAGTTAAAATCCTCAAATGTGGTTAAATAGGGACTTTTTTCACGTTTTTCATGTAGTTTGATACTACGTAAATATATTCATTTTTACCAATATTTCGATTCTATTTCATGTAGTATCACGATATGTGATTTGGCCTTCAAATCTCAGAATTTCGCATAATATTGCATTTTAAGCAAGTTTTCTTGCATTTTGTTTCGTACGAAAAATCATCGAATTTAGCAATATTTTGACGTTTATCATCCCCTTTTCCTTTATGTGACTTAAACAAAATATCATCGAATTAGGCAATATTTTGCCGTTTTCTACGTTTTTGCGAATTTACAGTCTATGTGTATTAATTCATATATATACGATAAAAATTATGCAAACACATAATTGATTAAATAATAACCTTAAATACTTAATTTTCAATCATCTATTTGTTTCTCGTTAAAATACTGAGTAAGATATTGAAAAGGGGAGAAGTTCGGTTTTTATTGAATATATCGACGTTTCAGGCGGATTAGAGCGGTTTTACGTGTACATCTTCCCTCGGTAATATAAACGGAAAATCAGGAACATTTTAGTTAATTATAATGAAAACACATTGATTTTTATCATTTGTATTGGAAACAACATTGTCATATGTCTTTTCTTGGATCTAAATAATACGAAACCTCTCTCTATGATTTGAAGTAAAAATCATCAAATATGGCTAAATAGTGACTTTTTTCACGTTTTTCATGAAGTTTGATACTACGTAAATATATTCATTTTTACCAATATTTCGATTCTATTTCATGTAGTATCACGATATGTGATTTGGCCTTCAAATCTCAGAATTTCGCATAATATTGCATTTTAAGCAAGTTTTCTTGCATTTTGTTGCGTTCGAAAAATCATCGAATTTAGCAATATTTTGACGTTTATCATCCCCTTTTCCTTTATGTGACTTAAACAAAATATCATCGAATTAGACAATATTTTGCCGTTTTCCACGTTTTTGTGAATTTTCAGTCTATGGGTATTAATTCATATATATACGATAAAAATGATGCAAACACATAATTGATTAGATAATAACCTTAAATACTTCATTTTCAATCATCTATTTGTTTCTCGTTAAAATACTGTGTAAGATATTGAAAAGGGGAGAAGTTCGGTTTTTATTGCATATATCGACGTTTCAGCCGGATTAGAGCGGTTTTACGTGTACATCTTCCCTCGGTAATATAAACGGAAAATCAGGAACATTTTAGTTAATTCTAATGAAAACACATTGATTTTTATCATTTGTATTGGAAACAACATTGTCATATGTCTTTTCTTGGATCTAAATAATACGAAACCTCTCTCTATGATTTGAAGTAAAAATCATCAAATATGGCTAAATAGTGACTTTTTTCACGTTTTTCATGAAGTTTGATACTACGTAAATATATTCATTTTTACCAATATTTCGATTCTATTTCATGTAGTATCACGATATGTGATTTGGCCTTCAAATCTCAGAATTTCGCATAATATTGCATTTTAAGCAAGTTTTCTTGCATTTTGTTTCGTACTAAAAATCATCGAATTTAGCAATATTTTGAAGTTTATCCTCAACTTTTCCTTCATGTGATTTAAACAAAATATCATCGAATTAGGCAATATTTTGCCGTTTTTCCACGTTTTTGTGAATTTTCAGTCAATAGGAATTAATTCATATATATATATACGATAAAAATGATGCAAACACATAATTGATTAGATAATAACCTTAAATACTTCATTTTCAATCATCTATTTGTTTCTCGGTAAAATACTGAGTAAGATATTGAAAGGGGAGAAGTTCGGTTTTTATTGCATATATCGACGTTTCAGCCGGATTAGAGCGGTTTTACGTGTACATCTTCCCTCGGTAATATAAACGGAAAATCAGGAACATTTTAGTTAATTCTAATGAAAACACATTGATTTGTATCATTTGTATTGGAAACAACATTGTCATATATCTTTTCTTGGATCTAAATAATACGAAACCTCTCTCTATGATTTTAAGTTAAAATCCTCAAATGTGGTTAAATAGGGAATTTTTTCACGTTTTTCATGTAGTTTGATACTACGTAAATATATTCATTTTTACCAATATTTCGATTCTATTTAATGTAATATCACGATATGTGATTTAGCCTTCAAATCTCAGAATTTCGCACAATATTGCATTTTAAGCAAGTTTTCTTCCCTTTTGTTTCGTACGAAAAATCATCGAATTTAGCAATATTTTGACGGTCATCATCCCCTTTTCCTTTATGTGATTTGAACAAAATATCATCGAATTAGGCAATATTTTCCCGTTTTTCCACGTTTTTGTGAATTTTCAGTCTATGGGTATTAATTCATATATATACGATAAAAATTATGCAAACACATAATTGATTAAATAATAACCTTAAATACTTAGTTTTCAATTATCTATTTGTTTCTCGTTAAAATAATGAGATAAAATAAAATAAAATATAAAATAAAATAAAAATAAAATACTGAGATAAAATAACCACATATTGAAAAGGGGAGAAGTTCGGTTTTTATTGCATATATCGACGTTTCAGCCGGATTAGAGCGGTTTTACGTGTACATCTTCCCTCGGTAATATAAACGGAAAATCAGGAACATTTTAGTTAATTCTAATGAAAACACATTGATTTTTATCATTTGTATTGGAAACAACATTGTCATATGTCTTTTCTTGGATCTAAATAATACGAAACCTCTCTCTATGATTTGAAGTTAAAATCCTCAAATATGGTTAAATAGTGACTTTTTTCACGTTTTTCATGTAGTTTGATACTACGTAAATATATTCATTTTTACCAATATTTCGATTTTATTTCATGTAGTATCACGATATGTGATTTGGCCTTCAAATCTCAGAATTTCGCATAATATTGCATTTTAAGCAAATTTTCTTGCCTTTTGTTTCGTACGAAAAATCATCGAATTTAGCAATATTTTGACGTTTATCATCAACTTTTCCTTTATGTGATTTAAACAAAATATCATCGAATTAGGCAATATTTTGCCGTTTTTCCACGTTTTTGTGAATTTTCAGTCTATGGGTATTAATTCTTATATATTCGATAAAAATTATGCAAACACATAATTGATTAAATAATAACCTTAAATACTTAATTTTCAATCATCTATTTGTTTCTCGTTAAAATACTGAGTAAGATATTGAAAAGGGGAGAAGTTCGGTTTTTTATTGAATATATCGACGTTTCAGCCGGATTAGAGCGGTTTTACGTGTACATCTTCCCTCGGTAATATAAACGGAAAATCAGGAACATTTCAGTTAATTCTAATGAAAACACATTGATTTGTATCATTTGTATTGGAAACAACATTGTCATATGTCTTTTCTTGGATCTAAATAATACGAAACCTCTCTCTATGATTTGAAGTTAAAATCCTCAAATGTGGTTAAATAGGGACTTTTTTCACGTTTTTCATGTAGTTTGATACTACGTAAATATATTCATTTTTACCAATATTTCGATTCTATTTCATGTAGTATCACGATATGTGATTTGGCCTTCAAATCTCAGAATTTCGCATAATATTGCATTTTAAGCAAGTTTTCTTGCATTTTGTTTCGTACGAAAAATCATCGAATTTAGCAATATTTTGACGTTTATCATCCCCTTTTCCTTTATGTGACTTAAACAAAATATCATCGAATTAGGCAATATTTTGCCGTTTTCTACGTTTTTGCGAATTTACAGTCTATGTGTATTAATTCATATATATACGATAAAAATTATGCAAACACATAATTGATTAAATAATAACCTTAAATACTTAATTTTCAATCATCTATTTGTTTCTCGTTAAAATACTGAGTAAGATATTGAAAAGGGGAGAAGTTCGGTTTTATTGAATATATCGACGTTTCAGGCGGATTAGAGCGGTTTTACGTGTACATCTTCCCTCGGTAATATAAACGGAAAATCAGGAACATTTTAGTTAATTATAATGAAAACACATTGATTTTTATCATTTGTATTGGAAACAACATTGTCATATGTCTTTTCTTGGATCTAAATAATACGAAACCTCTCTCTATGATTTGAAGTAAAAATCATCAAATATGGCTAAATAGTGACTTTTTTCACGTTTTTCATGAAGTTTGATACTACGTAAATATATTCATTTTTACCAATATCTCGATTCTATTTCATGTAGTATCACGATATGTGATTTGGCCTTCAAATCTCAGAATTTCGCATAATATTGCATTTTAAGCAAGTTTTCTTGCATTTTGTTTCGTACGAAAAATCATCGAATTTAGCAATATTTTGACGTTTATCATCCCCTTTTCCTTTATGTGACTTAAACAAAATATCATCGAATTAGGCAATATTTTGCCGTTTTCTACGTTTTTGCGAATTTACAGTCTATGTGTATTAATTCATATATATTCGATAAAAATGATGCAAACACATAATTGATTAGATAATAACCTTAAATACTTCATTTTCAATCATCTATTTGTTTCTCGTTAAAATACTGAGTAAGATATTGAAAAGGGGAGAAGTTCTGTTTTTATTGCATATATCGACGTTTCAGCCGGATTAGAGCGGTTTTACGTGTACATCTTCCCTCGGTAATATAAACGGAAAATCAGGAACATTTCAGTTAATTCTAATGAAAACACATTGATTTGTATCATTTGTATTGGAAACAACATTGTCATATGTCTTTTCTTGGATCTAAATAATACGAAACCTCTCTCTATGATTTGAAGTTAAAATCCTCAAATGTGGTTAAATAGGGACTTTTTTCACGTTTTTCATGTAGTTTGATACTACGTAAATATATTCATTTTTACCAATATTTCGATTCTATTTCATGTAGTATCACGATATGTGATTTGGCCTTCAAATCTCAGAATTTCGCATAATATTGCATTTTAAGCAAGTTTTCTTGCATTTTGTTGCGTTCGAAAAATCATCGAATTTAGCAATATTTTGACGTTTATCATCCCCTTTTCCTTTATGTGACTTAAACAAAATATCATCGAATTAGACAATATTTTGCCGTTTTCCACGTTTTTGTGAATTTTCAGTCTATGGGTATTAATTCATATATATACGATAAAAATGATGCAAACACATAATTGATTAGATAATAACCTTAAATACTTAATTTTCAATCATCTATTTGTTTCTCGTTAAAATACTGAGTAAGATATTGAAAAGGGGAGAAGTTCGGTTTTTATTGCATATATCGACGTTTCAGCCGGATTAGAGCGGTTTTACGTGTACATCTTCCCTCGGTAATATAAACGGAAAATCAGGAACATTTTAGTTAATTATAATGAAAACACATTGATTTTTATCATTTGTATTGGAAACAACATTGTCATATGTCTTTTCTTGGATCTAAATAATACGAAACCTCTCTCTATGATTTGAAGTAAAAATCATCAAATATGGCTAAATAGTGACTTTTTTCACGTTTTTCATGAAGTTTGATACTACGTAAATATATTCATTTTTACCAATATTTCGATTCTATTTCATGTAGTATCACGAAATGTGATTTGGCCTTCAAATCTCAGAATTTCGCATAATATTGCATTTTAAGCAAGTTTTCTTGCATTTTGTTTCGTACTAAAAATCATCGAATTTAGCAATATTTTGACGTTTATCATCCCCTTTTCCTCTATGTGACTTAAACAAAATATCATCGAATTAGGCAATATTTTGCCGTTTTCAACGTTTTTGCGAATTTACAGTCTATGTGTATTAATTCATATATATTCGATAAAAATGATGCAAACACATAATTGATTAGATAATAACCTTAAATACTTCATTTTCAATCATCTATTTGTTTCTCGTTAAAATACTGAGTAAGATATTGAAAAGGGGAGAAGTTCTGTTTTTATTGCATATATCGACGTTTCAGCCGGATTAGAGCGGTTTTACGTGTACATCTTCCCTCGGTAATATAAACGGAAAATCAGGAACATTTCAGTTAATTCTAATGAAAACACATTGATTTGTATCATTTGTATTGGAAACAACATTGTCATATGTCTTTTCTTGGATCTAAATAATACGAAACCTCTCTCTATGATTTGAAGTTAAAATCCTCAAATGTGGTTAAATAGGGACTTTTTTCACGTTTTTCATGTAGTTTGATACTACGTAAATATATTCATTTTTTACCAATATTTCGATTCTATTTCATGTAGTATCACGATATGTGATTTGGACTTCAAATCTCAGAATTTCGCATAATATTGCATTTTAAGCAAGTTTTCTTGCATTTTGTTGCGTTCGAAAAATCATCGAATTTAGCAATATTTTGACGTTTATCATCCCCTTTTCCTTTATGTGACTTAAACAAAATATCATCGAATTAGACAATATTTTGCCGTTTTCCACGTTTTTGTGAATTTTCAGTCTATGGGTATTAATTCATATATATTCGATAAAAATGATGCAAACACATAATTGATTAGATAATAACCTTAAATACTTCATTTTCAATCATCTATTTGTTTCTCGTTAAAATACTGAGTAAGATATTGAAAAGGGGAGAAGTTCTGTTTTTATTGCATATATCGACGTTTCAGCCGGATTAGAGCGGTTTTACGTGTACATCTTCCCTCGGTAATATAAACGGAAAATCAGGAACATTTCAGTTAATTCTAATGAAAACACATTGATTTGTATCATTTGTATTGGAAACAACATTGTCATATGTCTTTTCTTGGATCTAAATAATACGAAACCTCTCTCTATGATTTGAAGTTAAAATCCTCAAATGTGGTTAAATAGGGACTTTTTTCACGTTTTTCATGTAGTTTGATACTACGTAAATATATTCATTTTTACCAATATTTCGATTCTATTTCATGTAGTATCACGATATGTGATTTGGACTTCAAATCTCAGAATTTCGCATAATATTGCATTTTAAGCAAGTTTTCTTGCATTTTGTTGCGTTCGAAAAATCATCGAATTTAGCAATATTTTGACGTTTATCATCCCCTTTTCCTTTATGTGACTTAAACAAAATATCATCGAATTAGACAATATTTTGCCGTTTTCCACGTTTTTGTGAATTTTCAGTCTATGGGTATTAATTCATATATATACGATAAAAATGATGCAAACACATAATTGATTAGATAATAACCTTAAATACTTCATTTTCAATCATCTATTTGTTTCTCGTTAAAATACTGTGTAAGATATTGAAAAGGGGAGAAGTTCGGTTTTTATTGCATATATCGACGTTTCAGCCGGATTAGAGCGGTTTTACGTGTACATCTTCCCTCGGTAATATAAACGGAAAATCAGGAACATTTTAGTTAATTCTAATGAAAACACATTGATTTTTATCATTTGTATTGGAAACAACATTGTCATATGTCTTTTATTGTATCTAAATAATACGAAACCTCGCTCTATGATTTGAAGTTAAAATCCTCAAATATGGTTAAATAGTGACTTTTTTCACGTTTTTCATGTAGTTTGATACTACGTAAATATATTCATTTTTACCAATATTTCGATTCTATTTCATGTAGTATCACGATATGTGATTTGGCCTTCAAATCTCAGAATTTCGCATAATATTGCATTTTAAGCAAGTTTTCTTGCATTTTGTTGCGTTCGAAAAATCATCGAATTTAGCAATATTTTGACGTTTATCATCCCCTTTTCCTTTATGTGACTTAAACAAAATATCATCGAATTAGACAATATTTTGCCGTTCTCCACGTTTTTGTGAATTTTCAGTCTATGGGTATTAATTCATATATATACGATAAAAATGATGCAAACACATAATTGATTAGATAATAACCTTAAATACTTAATTTTCAATCATCTATTTGTTTCTCGTTAAAATACTGAGTAAGATATTGAAAAGGGGAGAAGTTCGGTTTTTATTGCATATATCGACGTTTCAGCCGGATTAGAGCGGTTTTACGTGTACATCTTCCCTCGGTAATATAAACGGAAAATCAGGAACATTTTAGTTAATTATAATGAAAACACATTGATTTTTATCATTTGTATTGGAAACAACATTGTCATATGTCTTTTCTTGGATCTAAATAATACGAAACCTCTCTCTATGATTTGAAGTAAAAATCATCAAATATGGCTAAATAGTGACTTTTTTCACGTTTTTCATGAAATTTGATACTACGTAAATATATTCATTTTTACCAATATTTCGATTCTATTTCATGTAGTATCACGAAATGTGATTTGGCCTTCAAATCTCAGAATTTCGCATAATATTGCATTTTAAGCAAGTTTTCTTGCATTTTGTTTCGTACTAAAAATCATCGAATTTAGCAATATTTTGACGTTTATCATCCCCTTTTCCTCTATGTGACTTAAACAAAATATCATCGAATTAGGCAATATTTTGCCGTTTTCAACGTTTTTGCGAATTTACAGTCTGTGTATTAATTCATATATATTCGATAAAAATGATGCAAACACATAATTGATTAGATAATAACCTTAAATACTTCATTTTCAATCATCTATTTGTTTCTCGTTAAAATACTGAGTAAGATATTGAAAAGGGGAGAAGTTCTGTTTTTATTGCATATATCGACGTTTCAGCCGGATTAGAGCGGTTTTACGTGTACATCTTCCCTCGGTAATATAATCGGAAAATCAGGAACATTTCAGTTAATTCTAATGAAAACACATTGATTTGTATCATTTGTATTGGAAACAACATTGTCATATGTCTTTTCTTGGATCTAAATAATACGAAACCTCTCTCTATGATTTGAAGTTAAAATCCTCAAATGTGGTTAAATAGGGACTTTTTTCACGTTTTTCATGTAGTTTGATACTACGTAAATATATTCATTTTTACCAATATTTCGATTCTATTTCATGTAGTATCACGATATGTGATTTGGACTTCAAATCTCAGAATTTCGCATAATATTGCATTTTAAGCAAGTTTTCTTGCATTTTGTTGCGTTCGAAAAATCATCGAATTTAGCAATATTTTGACGTTTATCATCCCCTTTTCCTTTATGTGACTTAAACAAAATATCATCGAATTAGACAATATTTTGCCGTTTTCCACGTTTTTGTGAATTTTCAGTCTATGGGTATTAATTCATATATATTCGATAAAAATGATGCAAACACATAATTGATTAGATAATAACCTTAAATACTTCATTTTCAATCATCTATTTGTTTCTCGTTAAAATACTGAGTAAGATATTGAAAAGGGGAGAAGTTCTGTTTTTATTGCATATATCGACGTTTCAGCCGGATTAGAGCGGTTTTACGTGTACATCTTCCCTCGGTAATATAAACGGAAAATCAGGAACATTTCAGTTAATTCTAATGAAAACACATTGATTTGTATCATTTGTATTGGAAACAACATTGTCATATGTCTTTTCTTGGATCTAAATAATACGAAACCTCTCTCTATGATTTGAAGTTAAAATCCTCAAATGTGGTTAAATAGGGACTTTTTTCACGTTTTTCGTGTAGTTTGATACTACGTAAATATATTCATTTTTACCAATATTTCGATTCTATTTCATGTAGTATCACGATATGTGATTTGGACTTCAAATCTCAGAATTTCGCATAATATTGCATTTTAAGCAAGTTTTCTTGCATTTTGTTGCGTTCGAAAAATCATCGAATTTAGCAATATTTTGACGTTTATCATCCCCTTTTCCTTTATGTGACTTAAACAAAATATCATCGAATTAGACAATATTTTGCCGTTTTCCACGTTTTTGTGAATTTTCAGTCTATGGGTATTAATTCATATATATACGATAAAAATGATGCAAACACATAATTGATTAGATAATAACCTTAAATACTTCATTTTCAATCATCTATTTGTTTCTCGTTAAAATACTGTGTAAGATATTGAAAAGGGGAGAAGTTCGGTTTTTATTGCATATATCGACGTTTCAGCCGGATTAGAGCGGTTTTACGTGTACATCTTCCCTCGGTAATATAAACGGAAAATCAGGAACATTTTAGTTAATTCTAATGAAAACACATTGATTTTTATCATTTGTATTGGAAACAACATTGTCATATGTCTTTTATTGTATCTAAATAATACGAAACCTCGCTCTATGATTTGAAGTTAAAATCCTCAAATATGGTTAAATAGTGACTTTTTTCACGTTTTTCATGTAGTTTGATACTACGTAAATATATTCATTTTTACCAATATTTCGATTCTATTTCATGTAGTATCACGATATGTGATTTGGCCTTCAAATCTCAGAATTTCGCATAATATTGCATTTTAAGCAAGTTTTCTTGCATTTTGTTTCGTACTAAAAATCATCGAATTTAGCAATATTTTGACGTTTATCCTCAACTTTTCCTTCATGTGATTTAAACAAAATATCATCGAATTAGGCAATATTTTGCCGTTTTTCCACGTTTTTGTGAATTTTCAGTCTATGGGAATTAATTCATATATATATACGATAAAAATGATGCAAACATATAATTGATTAGATAATAACCTTAAATACTTAATTTTCAATCATCTATTTGTTTCTCGTTAAAATACTGAGTAAGATATTGAAAAGGGGAGAAGTTCGGTTTTTATTGCATATATCGACGTTTCAGCCGGATTAGAGCGGTTTTACGTGTACATCTTCCCTCGGTAATATAAACGGAAAATCAGGAACATTTTAGTTAATTCTAATGAAAACACATTGATTTGTATCATTTGTATTGGAAACAACATTGTCATATATCTTTTCTTGGATCTAAATAATACGAAACCTCTCTCTATGATTTTAAGTTAAAATCCTCAAATGTGGTTAAATAGGGAATTTGTTCACGTTTTTCATGTAGTTTGATACTTCGTAAATATATTCATTTTTACCAATATTTCGATTCTATTTAATGTAATATCACGATATGTGATTTAGCCTTCAAATCTCAGAATTTCGCACAATATTGCATTTTAAGCAAGTTTTCTTGCCTTTTGTTACGTACGAAAAATCATCGAATTTAGCAATATTTTGACGTTCATCATCCCCTTTTCCTTTATGTGATTTAAAAAAAATATCATCGAATTAGGCAATATTTTGCCGTTTTTCCACGTTTTTGTGAATTTTCAGTCTATGGGTATTAATTCATATATATACGATAAAAATTATGCAAACACATAATTGATTAAATAATAACCTTAAATACTTAGTTTTCAATCATCTATTTGTTTCTCGTTAAAATAATGAGATAAAATAAAATAAAATATAAAATAAAATAAAAATAAAATACTGAGATAAAATAACCACATATTGAAAAGGGGAGAAGTTCGGTTTTTATTGCATATATCGACGTTTCATCCGGATTAGAGCGGTTTTACGTGTACATCTTCCCTCGGTAATATAAACGGAAAATCAGGAACATTTTAGTTAATTCTAATGAAACCACATTGATTTTTATCATTTGTATTGGACACAACATTGTCATATGTCTTTTCTTGGATCTAAATAATACGAAACCTTTCTCTATGATTTGAAGTTAAAATCCTCAAATATGGTTAAATAGTGACTTTTTTCACGTTTTTCATGTAGTTTGATACTACGTAAATATATTCATTTTTACCAATATTTCGATTTTATTTCATGTAGTATCACGATATGTGATTTGGTCTTCAAATCTCAGAATTTCGCATAATATTGCATTTTAAGCAAGTTTTCTTGCATTTTGTTTCGTACGAAAAATCATCGAATTTAGCAATATTTTGACGTTTATCATCCCCTTTTCCTTTATGTGACTTAAACAAAATATCATCGAATTAGGCAATATTTTGCCGTTTTTCCACGTTTTTGTGAATTTTCAGTCTATATGTATTAATTCATTATATATACGATAAAAATGACGCAAACACATAATTGACTAGATAATAACCTTAAATACTTCATTTTCAATCAACTATTTGTTTCTCGTTAAAATACTGAGTAAGATATTGAAAAGGGGAGAAGTTCTGTTTTTATTGCATATGTCGACGTTTCAGCCGGATTAGAGCGGCTTTACGTGTACATCTTCCCTCGGTAATATAAACGGAAAATCAGGAACATTTCAGTTAATTCTAATGAAAACACATTGATTTGTATCATTTGTATTGGAAACAACATTGTCATATGTCTTTTCTTGGATCTAAATAATACGAAACCTCTCTCTATGATTTGAAGTTAAAATCCTCAAATGTGGTTAAATAGGGACTTTTTTCACGTTTTTCATGTAGTTTGATACTACGTAAATATATTCATTTTTACCAATATTTCGATTCTATTTCATGTAGTATCACGATATGTGATTTGGCCTTCAAATCTCAGAATTTCGCATAATATTGCATTTTAAGCAAGTTTTCTTGCATTTTGTTGCGTTCGAAAAATCATCGAATTTAGCAATATTTTGACGTTTATCATCCCCTTTTCCTTTATGTGACTTAAACAAAATATCATCGAATTAGACAATATTTTGCCGTTTTCCACGTTTTTGTGAATTTTCAGTCTATGGGTATTAATTCATATATATACGATAAAAATGATGCAAACACATAATTGATTAGATAATAACCTTAAATACTTAATTTTCAATCATCTATTTGTTTCTCGTTAAAATACTGAGTAAGATATTGAAAAGGGGAGAAGTTCGGTTTTTATTGCATATATCGACGTTTCAGCCGGATTAGAGCGGTTTTACGTGTACATCTTCCCTCGGTAATATAAACGGAAAATCAGGAACATTTTAGTTAATTATAATGAAAACACATTGATTTTTATCATTTGTATTGGAAACAACATTGTCATATGTCTTTTCTTGGATCTAAATAATACGAAACCTCTCTCTATGATTTGAAGTAAAAATCATCAAATATGGCTAAATAGTGACTTTTTTCACGTTTTTCATGAAGTTTGATACTACGTAAATATATTCATTTTTACCAATATTTCGATTCTATTTCATGTAGTATCACGAAATGTGATTTGGCCTTCAAATCTCAGAATTTCGCATAATATTGCATTTTAAGCAAGTTTTCTTGCATTTTGTTTCGTACTAAAAATCATCGAATTTAGCAATATTTTGACGTTTATCATCCCCTTTTCCTCTATGTGACTTAAACAAAATATCATCGAATTAGGCAATATTTTGCCGTTTTCAACGTTTTTGCGAATTTACAGTCTATGTGTATTAATTCATATATATTCGATAAAAATGATGCAAACACATAATTGATTAGATAATAACCTTAAATACTTCATTTTCAATCATCTATTTGTTTCTCGTTAAAATCCTGAGTAAGATATTGAAAAGGGGAGAAGTTCTGTTTTTATTGCATATATCGACGTTTCAGCCGGATTAGAGCGGTTTTACGTGTACATCTTCCCTCGGTAATATAAACGGAAAATCAGGAACATTTCAGTTAATTCTAATGAAAACACATTGATTTGTATCATTTGTATTGGAAACAACATTGTCATATGTCTTTTCTTGGATCTAAATAATACGAAACCTCTCTCTATGATTTGAAGTTAAAATCCTCAAATGTGGTTAAATAGGGACTTTTTTCACGTTTTTCATGTAGTTTGATACTACGTAAATATATTCATTTTTACCAATATTTCGATTCTATTTCATGTAGTATCACGATATGTGATTTGGACTTCAAATCTCAAAATTTCGCATAATATTGCATTTTAAGCAAGTTTTCTTGCATTTTGTTGCGTTCGAAAAATCATCGAATTTAGCAATATTTTGACGTTTATCATCCCCTTTTCCTTTATGTGACTTAAACAAAATATCATCGAATTAGACAATATTTTGCCGTTTTCCACGTTTTTGTGAATTTTCAGTCTATGGGTATTAATTCATATATATTCGATAAAAATGATGCAAACACATAATTGATTAGATAATAACCTTAAATACTTCATTTTCAATCATCTATTTGTTTCTCGTTAAAATACTGAGTAAGATATTGAAAAGGGGAGAAGTTCTGTTTTTATTGCATATATCGACGTTTCAGCCGGATTAGAGCGGTTTTACGTGTACATCTTCCCTCGGTAATATAAACGGAAAATCAGGAACATTTCAGTTAATTCTAATGAAAACACATTGATTTGTATCATTTGTATTGGAAACAACATTGTCATATGTCTTTTCTTGGATCTAAATAATACGAAACCTCTCTCTATGATTTGAAGTTAAAATCCTCAAATGTGGTTAAATAGGGACTTTTTTCACGTTTTTCATGTAGTTTGATACTACGTAAATATATTCATTTTTACCAATATTTCGATTCTATTTCATGTAGTATCACGATATGTGATTTGGACTTCAAATCTCAGAATTTCGCATAATATTGCATTTTAAGCAAGTTTTCTTGCATTTTGTTGCGTTCGAAAAATCATCGAATTTGGCAATATTTTGACGTTTATCATCCCCTTTTCCTTTATGTGACTTAAACAAAATATCATCGAATTAGACAATATTTTGCCGTTTTCCACGTTTTTGTGAATTTTCAGTCTATGGGTATTAATTCATATATATACGATAAAAATGATGCAAACACATAATTGATTAGATAATAACCTTAAATACTTCATTTTCAATCATCTATTTGTTTCTCGTTAAAATACTGTGTAAGATATTGAAAAGGGGAGAAGTTCGGTTTTTATTGCATATATCGACGTTTCAGCCGGATTAGAGCGGTTTTACGTGTACATCTTCCCTCTGTAATATAAACGGAAAATCAGGAACATTTTAGTTAATTCTAATGAAAACACATTGATTTTTATCATTTGTATTGGAAACAACATTGTCATATGTCTTTTATTGTATCTAAATAATACGAAACCTCGCTCTATGATTTGAAGTTAAAATCCTCAAATATGGTTAAATAGTGACTTTTTTCACGTTTTTCATGTAGTTTGATACTACGTAAATATATTCATTTTTACCAATATTTCGATTCTATTTCATGTAGTATCACGATATGTGATTTGGCCTTCAAATCTCAGAATTTCGCATAATATTGCATTTTAAGCAAGTTTTCTTGCATTTTGTTTCGTACTAAAAATCATCGAATTTAGCAATATTTTGACGTTTATCCTCAACTTTTCCTTCATGTGATTTAAACAAAATATCATCGAATTAGGCAATATTTTGCCGTTTTTCCACGTTTTTGTGAATTTTCAGTCTATGGGAATTAATTCATATATATATACGATAAAAATGATGCAAACATATAATTGATTAGATAATAACCTTAAATACTTAATTTTCAATCATCTATTTGTTTCTCGTTAAAATACTGAGTAAGATATTGAAAAGGGGAGAAGTTCGGTTTTTATTGCATATATCGACGTTTCAGCCGGATTAGAGCGGTTTTACGTGTACATCTTCCCTCGGTAATATAAACGGAAAATCAGGAACATTTTAGTTAATTCTAATGAAAACACATTGATTTGTATCATTTGTATTGGAAACAACATTGTCATATATCTTTTCTTGGATCTAAATAATACGAAACCTCTCTCTATGATTTTAAGTTAAAATCCTCAAATGTGGTTAAATAGGGAATTTTTTCACGTTTTTCATGTAGTTTGATACTTCGTAAATATATTCATTTTTACCAATATTTCGATTCTATTTAATGTAATATCACGATATGTGATTTAGCCTTCAAATCTCAGAATTTCGCACAATATTGCATTTTAAGCAAGTTTTCTTGCCTTTTGTTACGTACGAAAAATCATCGAATTTAGCAATATTTTGACGTTCATCATCCCCTTTTCCTTGATGTGATTTAAAAAAAATATCATCGAATTAGGCAATATTTTGCAGTTTTTCCACGTTTTTGTGAATTTTCAGTCTATGGGTATTAATTCATATATATACGATAAAAATTATGCAAACACATAATTGATTAAATAATAACCTTAAATACTTAGTTTTCAATCATCTATTTGTTTCTCGTTAAAATAATGAGATAAAATAAAATAAAATATAAAATAAAATAAAAATAAAATACTGAGATAAAATAACCACATATTGAAAAGGGGAGAAGTTCGGTTTTTATTGCATATATCGACGTTTCATCCGGATTAGAGCGGTTTTACGTGTACATCTTCCCTCGGTAATATAAACGGAAAATCAGGAACATTTTAGTTAATTCTAATGAAACCACATTGATTTTTATCATTTGTATTGGACACAACATTGTCATATGTCTTTTCTTGGATCTAAATAATACGAAACCTTTCTCTATGATTTGAAGTTAAAATCCTCAAATATGGTTAAATAGTGACTTTTTTCACGTTTTTCATGTAGTTTGATACTACGTAAATATATTCATTTTTACCAATATTTCGATTTTATTTCATGTAGTATCACGATATGTGATTTGGTCTTCAAATCTCAGAATTTCGCATAATATTGCATTTTAAGCAAGTTTTCTTGCATTTTGTTTCGTACGAAAAATCATCGAATTTAGCAATATTTTGACGTTTATCATCCCCTTTTCCTTTATGTGACTTAAACAAAATATCATCGAATTAGGCAATATTTTGCCGTTTTTCCACGTTTTTGTGAATTTTCAGTCTATATGTATTAATTCATTATATATACGATAAAAATGACGCAAACACATAATTGACTAGATAATAACCTTAAATACTTCATTTTCAATCAACTATTTGTTTCTCGTTAAAATACTGAGTAAGATATTGAAAAGGGGAGAAGTTCTGTTTTTATTGCATATGTCGACGTTTCAGCCGGATTAGAGCGGTTTTACGTGTACATCTTCCCTCGGTAATATAAACGGAAAATCAGGAACATTTTAGTTAATTCTAATGAAAACACATTGATTTGTATCATTTGTATTGGAAACAACATTGTCATATGACTTTTCTTGGATCTAAATAATACGAAACCTCTCTCTATGATTTGAAGTTAAAATCCTCAAATGTGGTTAAATAGGGACTTTTTTCACGTTTTTCATGTAGTTTGATACTACGTAAATATATTCATTTTTACCAATATTTCGATTCTATTTAATGTAATATCACGATATGTGATTTAGCCTTCAAATCTCAGAATTTCGCACAATATTGCATTTTAAGCAAGTTTTCTTGCCTTTTGTTTCGTACGAAAAATCATCGAATTTAGCAATATTTTGACGTTTATCATCCCCTTTTCCTTTATGTGATTTAAACAAAATATCATCGAATTAGGCAATATTTTGCCGTTTTTCCACGTTTTTGTGAATTTTCAGTCTATAGGTATTAATTCATATATATACGATAAAAATTATGCAAACACATAATTGATTAAATAAAAACCTTAAATACTTAATTTTCAATCATCTATTTGTTTCTCGTTAAAATACTGAGTAAGATATTGAAAAGGGGAGAAGTTCGGTTTTTATTGAATATATCGACGTTTCAGCCGGATTAGAGCGGTTTTACGTGTACATCTTCCCTCGGTAATATAAACGGAAAATCAGGAACATTTTAGTTAATTATAATGAAAACACATTGATTTTTATCATTTGTATTGGAAACAACATTGTCATATGTCTTTTCTTGGATCTAAATAATACGAAACCTCTCTCTATGATTTGAAGTAAAAATCATCAAATATGGCTAAATAGTGACTTTTTTCACGTTTTTCATGAAGTTTGATACTACGTAAATATATTCATTTTTACCAATAATTCGATTCTATTTCATGTAGTATCACGATATGTGATTTGGCCTTCAAATCTCAGAATTTCGCATAATATTGCATTTTAAGCAAGTTTTCTTGCATTTTGTTTCGTACGAAAAATCATCGAATTTAGCAATATTTTGACGTTTATCATCCCCTTTTCCTTAAACAAAATATCTTAATACCAATAATAATACCAATAATAATTAATACCAATATAATACTTAATAATAACCAAACCAATAATAATACTTAATACCAATAATAATACTTAATAAAAAATATCTTAAGACTTAAACAAAATATCATCGAATTAGGCAATATTTTGCCGTTTTCTACGTTTTTGCGAATTTACAGTCTATGTGTATTAATTCATATATATTCGATAAAAATGATGCAAACACATAATTGATTAGATAATAACCTTAAATACTTCATTTTCAATCATCTATTTGTTTCTCGTTAAAATACTGAGTAAGATATTGAAAAGGGGAGAAGTTCTGTTTTTATTGCATATATCGACGTTTCAGCCGGATTAGAGCGGTTTTACGTGTACATCTTCCCTCGGTAATATAAACGGAAAATCAGGAACATTTTAGTTAATTCTAATGAAAACACATTGATTTGTATCATTTGTATTGGAAACAACATTGTCATATGTCTTTTCTTGGATCTAAATAATACGAAACCACTCTCTATGATTTGAAGATAAAATCCTCAAATGTGGTTAAATAGGGACTTTTTTCACGTTTTTCATGTAGTTTGATACTACGTAAATATATTCATTTTTACCAATATTTCGATTCTATTTAATGTAATATCACGATATGTGATTTAGCCTTCAAATCTCAGAATTTCGCACAATATTGCATTTTAAGCAAGTTTTCTTGCCTTTTGTTACGTACGAAAAATCATCGAATTTAGCAATATTTTGACGTTCATCATCCCCTTTTCCTTTATGTGATTTTAAAAAAATATCATCGAATTAGGCAATATTTTGCCGTTTTTCCACGTTTTTGTGAATTTTCAGTCTATGGGTATTAATTCATATATATACGATAAAAATTATGCAAACACATAATTGATTAAATAATAACCTTAAATACTTAGTTTTCAATCATCTATTTGTTTCTCGTTAAAATAATGAGATAAAATAAAATAAAATATAAAATAAAATAAAAATAAAATACTGAGATAAAATAACCACATATTGAAAAGGGGAGAAGTTCGGTTTTTATTGCATATATCGACGTTTCATCCGGATTAGAGCGGTTTTACGTGTACATCTTCCCTCGGTAATATAAACGGAAAATCAGGAACATTTTAGTTAATTCTAATGAAAACACATTGATTTGTATCATTTGTATTGGAAACAACATTGTCATATATCTTTTCCTGGATCTAAATAATACGAAACCTCTCTCTATGATTTTAAGTTAAAATCCTCAAATGTGGTTAAATAGGGAATTTTTTCACGTTTTTCATGTAGTTTGATACTACGTAAATATATTCATTTTTACCAATATTTCGATTCTATTTAATGTAATATCACAATATGTGATTTAGCCTTCAAATCTCAGAATTTCGCACAATATTGCATTTTAAGCAAGTTTTCTTGCCTTTTGTTTCATACGAAAAATCATCGAATTTAGCAATATTTTGACGTTTATCATCCCCTTTTCCTTTATGTGATTTCAACAAAATATCATCGAATTAGGCAATATTTTGCCGTTTTTCCACGTTTTTGTGAATTTTCAGTCTATGGGTATTAATTCATATATATACGATAAAAATTATGCAAACACATAATTGATTAAAAAATAACCTTAAATACTTAGTTTTCAATCATCTATTTGTTTCTCGTTAAAATAATGAGATAAAATAAAATAAAATATAAAATAAAATAAAAATAAATTACTGAGATAAAATAACCACATATTGAAAAGGGGAGAAGTTCGGTTTTTATTGCATATATCGACGTTTCAGCCAGATTAGAGCGGTTTTACGTGTACATCTTCCCTCGGTAATATAAACGGAAAATCAGGAACATTTTAGTTAATTCTAATGAAAACACATTGATTTTTATCATTTGTATTGGAAACAACATTGTCATATGTCTTTTCTTGGATCTAAATAATACGAAACCTCTCTCTATGATTTGAAGTTAAAATCCTCAAATATGGTTAAATAGTGACTTTTTTCACGTTTTTCATGTAATTTGATACTACGTAAATATATTCATTTTTACCAATATTTCGATTTTATTTCATGTATTATCACGATATGTGATTTGGCCTTCAAATCTCAGAATTTCGCATAATATTGCATTTTAAGCAAGTTTTCTTGCATTTTGTTTCGTACGAAAAATCATCGAATTTAGCAATATTTTGACGTTTATCATCCCCTTTTCCTTTATGTGACTTAAACAAAATATCATCGAATTAGGCAATATTTTGCCGTTTTTCCACTTTTTTGTGAATTTTCAGTCTATATGTATTAATTCATTATATATACGACAAAATTGACGCAAACACATAATTGATTAGATAATAACCTTAAATACTTCATTTTTAATCAACTATTTGTTTCTCGTTAAAATACTGAGTAAGATATTGAAAAGGGGAGAAGTTCTGTTTTTATTGCATATATCGACGTTTCAGCCGGATTAGAGCGGTTTTAAGTGTACATCTTCTCTCGGTAATATAAATGGAAAATCAGGAACATTTTAGTTAATTCTAATGAAAACACATTGATTTTTATCATTTGTATTGGAAACAACATTGTCATATGTCTTTTCTTGTATCTAAATAATACGAAACCTCGCTCTATGATTTGAAGTTAAAATCCTCAAATATGGATAAATAGTGACTTTTTTCACGTTTTTCATGTAGTTTGATACTACGTAAATATATTCATTTTTACCAATATTTCGATTCTATTTCATGTAGTATCACGATATGTGATTTGGCCTTCAAATCTCAGAATTTCGCATAATATTGCATTTTAAGCAAGTTTTCTAGCATTTTGTTTCGTACTAAAAATCATCGAATTTAGCAATATTTTGACGTTTATCCTCAACTTTTCCTTCATGTGATTTAAACAAAATATCATCGAATTAGGCAATATTTTGCCGTTTTTCCACGTTTTTGTGAATTTTCAGTCTATGGGTATTAATTCATATATATATACGATAAAAATGATGCAAACACATAATTGATTAGATAATAACCTTAAATACTTCATTTTCAATCATCTATTTGTTTCTCGTTAAAATACTGAGTAAGATATTGAAAAGGGGAGAAGTTCGGTTTTTATTGCATATATCGACGTTTCAGCCGGATTAGAGCGGTTTTACGTGTACATCTTCCCTCGGTAATATAAACGGAAAATCAGGAACATTTTAGTTAATTCTAATGAAAACACATTGATTTGTATCATTTGTATTGGAAACAACACTGTCATATATCTTTTCTTGGATCTAAATAATACGAAACCTCTCTCTATGATTTTAAGTTAAAATCCTCAAATGTGGTTATATAGGGAATTTTTTCACGTTTTTCATGTAGTTTGATACTACGTAAATATATTCATTTTTACCAATATTTCGATTCTATTTAATGTAATATCACGATATGTGATTTAGCCTTCAAATCTCAGAATTTCGCACAATATTGCATTTTAAGCAAGTTTTCTTGCCTTTTGTTTCGTACGAAAAATCATCGAATTTAGCAATATTTTGACGTTTATCATCCCCTTTTCCTTTATGTGATTTAAACAAAATATCATAGAATTAGGCAATATTTTGCCGTTTTTCCACGTTTTTGTGAATTTTCAGTCTATGGGTATTAATTCATATATATACAATAAAAATTATGCAAACACATAATTGATTAAATAATAACCTTAAATACTTAGTTTTCAATCATCTATTTGTTTCTCGTTAAAATAATGAGATAAAATAAAATAAAATATAAAATAAAATAAAAATAAAATACTGAGGTAAAATAACCACATATTGAAAAGGGGAGAAGTTCGGTTTTTATTGCTTATATCGACGTTTCAGCCGGATTAGAGCGGTTTTACGTGTACATCTTCCCTCGGTAATATAAACGGAAAATCAGGAACATTTTAGTTAATTCTAATGAAAACACATTGATTTTTATCATTTGTATTGGAAACAACATTGTCATATGTCTTTTCTTGGATCTAAATAATACGAAACCTCTCTCTATGATTTGAAGTTAAAATCCTCAAATATGGTTAAATAGTGACTTTTTTCATGTTTTTCATGTAGTTTGATACTACGTAAATATATTCATTTTTACCAATATTTCGATTTTATTTCATGTAGTATCACGATATGTGATTTGGCCTTCAAATCTCAGAATTTCGCATAATATTGCATTTTAAGCAAGTTTTCTTGCATTTTGTTTCGTACGAAAAATCATCGAATTTAGCAATATTTTGACGTTTATCATCCCCTTTTCCTTTATGTGACTTAAACAAAATATCATCGAATTAGGCAATATTTTGCCGTTTTTCCACGTTTTTGTGAATTTTCAGTCTATATGTATTAATTCATTATATATACGATAAAAATGACGCAAACACATAATTGATTAGATAATAACCTTAAATACTTCATTTTCAATCAACTATTTGTTTCTCGTTAAAATACTGAGTAAGATATTGAAAAGGGGAGAAGTTCTGTTTTTATTGCATATATCGACGTTTCAGCCGGATTAGAGCGGTTTTACGTGTACATCTTCCCTCGGTAATATAAATGGAAAATCAGGAACATTTTAGTTAATTCTAATGAAAACACATTGATTTTTATCATTTGTATTGGAAACAACATTGTCATATGTCTTTTCTTGTATCTAAATAATACGAAACCTCGCTCTATGATTTGAAGTTAAAATCCTCAAATATGGTTAAATAGTGACTTTTTTCACGTTTTTCATGTAGTTTGATACTACGTAAATATATTCATTTTTACCAATATTTCGATTCTATTTCATGTAGTATCACGATATGTGATTTGGCCTTCAAATCTCAGAATTTCGCATAATATTGCATTTTAAGCAAATTTTCTAGCATTTTGTTTCGTACTAAAAATCATCGAATTTAGCAATATTTTGACGTTTATCCTCAACTTTTCCTTCATGTGATTTAAACAAAATATCATCGAATTAGGCAATATTTTGCCGTTTTTCCACGTTTTTGTGAATTTTCAGTATATGGGTATTAATTCATATATATATACGATAAAAATGATGCAAACACATAATTGATTAGATAATAACCTTAAATACTTCATTTTCAATCATCTATTTGTTTCTCGTTAAAATACTGAGTAAGATATTGAAAAGGGGAGAAGTTCGGTTTTTATTGCATATATCGACGTTTCAGCCGGATTAGAGCGGTTTTACGTGTACATCTTCCCTCGGTAATATAAACGGAAAATCAGGAACATTTTAGTTAATTCTAATGAAAACACATTGATTTGTATCATTTGTATTGGAAACAACATTGTCATATATCTTTTCTTGGATCTAAATAATACGAAACCTCTCTCTATGATTTTAAGTTAAAATCCTCAAATGTGGTTAAATAGGGAATTTTTTCACGTTTTTCATGTAGTTTGATACTACGTAAATATATTCATTTTTACCAATATTTCGATTCTATTTAATGTAATATCACGATATGTGATTTAGCCTTCAAATCTCAGAATTTCGCACAATATTGCATTTTAAGCAAGTTTTCTTGCCTTTTGTTTCGTACGAAAAATCATCGAATTTAGCAATATTTTGACGTTTATCATCCCATTTTCCTTTATGTGATTTAAACAAAATATCATCGAATTAGGCAATATTTTGCCGTTTTTCCACGTTTTTGTGAATTTTCAGTCTATGGGTATTAATTCATATATATACGATAAAAATTATGCAAACACATAATTGATTAAATAATAACCTTAAATACTTAGTTTTCAATCATCTATTTGTTTCTCGTTAAAATAATGAGATAAAATAAAATAAAATATAAAATAAAATAAAAATAAAATACTGAGATAAAATAACCACATATTGAAAAGGGGAGAAGTTCGGTTTTTATTGCATATATGGACGTTTCAGCCGGATTAGAGCGGTTTTACGTGTACATCTTCCCTCGGTAATATAAACGGAAAATCAGGAACATTTTAGTTAATTCTAATGAAAACACATTGATTTGTATCATTTGTATTGGAAACAACATTGTCATATGTCTTTTCTTGGATCTAAATAATACGAAACCTCTCTCTATGATTTGAAGTTAAAATCCTCAAATGTGGTTAAATAGGGACTTTTTTCACGTTTTTCATGTAGTTTGATACTACGTAAATATATTCATTTTTACCAATATTTCGATTCTATTTCATTTAGTATCACGATATGTGATTTGGCCTTCAAATCTCAGAATTTCGCATAATATTGCATTTTAAGCAAGTTTTCTTGCATTTTGTTTCGTACTAAAAATCATCGAATTTAGCATTATTTTGACGTTTATCCTCAACTTTTCCTTCATGTGATTTAAACAAAATATCATCGAATTAGGCAATATTTTGCCGTTTTTCAACGTTTTTGTAAATTTTCAGTCTATGGGTATTAATTCATATATATATACGATAAAAATGATGCAAACACATAATTGATTAGATAATAACCTTAAATACTTCATTTTCAATCATCTATTTGTTTCTCGTTAAAATACTGAGTAAGATATTGAAAAGGGGAGAAGTTCTGTTTTTATTGCATATATCGACGTTTCAGCCGGATTAGAGCGGTTTTACGTGTACATCTTCCCTCGGTAATATAAACGGAAAATCAGGAACATTTTAGTTAATTCTAATGAAAACACATTGATTTGTATCATTTGTA